>NW_025726763.1:637500-640000 GCF_021461395.2 Schistocerca americana
CACCTGCCGAAGCAACTAGCCCTGAAAATGGATGGCGCTGAAGCGTCGTGCCTATACTCGGCCGTCAGTCTGGCAGTCATGGCCGGTCCTTGCGGCCGGCCGCGAAGCCCTGACGAGTAGGAGGGTCGCGGCGGTGGGCGCAGAAGGGTCTGGGCGTGAGCCTGCCTGGAGCCGCCGTCGGTGCAGATCTTGGTGGTAGTAGCAAATACTCCAGCGAGGCCCTGGAGGGCTGACGCGGAGAAGGGTTTCGTGTGAACAGCCGTTGCACACGAGTCAGTCGATCCTAAGCCCTAGGAGAAATCCGATGTTGATGGGGGCCGTCATAGCATGATGCACTTTGTGCTGGCCCCCGTTGGGCGAAAGGGAATCCGGTTCCTATTCCGGAACCCGGCAGCGGAACCGATACAAGTCGGGCCCCTCTTTTAGAGATGCTCGTCGGGGTAACCCAAAAGGACCCGGAGACGCCGTCGGGAGATCGGGGAAGAGTTTTCTTTTCTGCATGAGCGTTCGAGTTCCCTGGAATCCTCTAGCAGGGAGATAGGGTTTGGAACGCGAAGAGCACCGCAGTTGCGGCGGTGTCCCGATCTTCCCCTCGGACCTTGAAAATCCGGGAGAGGGCCACGTGGAGGTGTCGCGCCGGTTCGTACCCATATCCGCAGCAGGTCTCCAAGGTGAAGAGCCTCTAGTCGATAGAATAATGTAGGTAAGGGAAGTCGGCAAATTGGATCCGTAACTTCGGGATAAGGATTGGCTCTGAGGATCGGGGCGTGTCGGGCTTGGTCGGGAAGTGGGTCAGCGCTAACGTGCCGGGCCTGGGCGAGGTGAGTGCCGTAGGGGTGCCGGTAAGTGCGGGCGTTTAGCGCGGGCGTGGTCTGCTCTCGCCGTTGGTTGGCCTCGTGCTGGCCGGCGGTGCAGGATGCGCGCGCCTGCGCGGCGTTCGCGCCCCGGTGCTTCAACCTGCGTGCAGGATCCGAGCTCGGTCCCGTGCCTTGGCCTCCCACGGATCTTCCTTGCTGCGAGGCCGCGTCCGCCTTAGCGTGCTCCTCCGGGGGCGCGCGGGTGCGCGGATTCTCTTCGGCCGCCATTCAACGATCAACTCAGAACTGGCACGGACTGGGGGAATCCGACTGTCTAATTAAAACAAAGCATTGCGATGGCCCTAGCGGGTGTTGACGCAATGTGATTTCTGCCCAGTGCTCTGAATGTCAACGTGAAGAAATTCAAGCAAGCGCGGGTAAACGGCGGGAGTAACTATGACTCTCTTAAGGTGGCCGAGTGGCGGCGGTGTGGCTGCATCCGGACTTGGCTTTTCGAAGTGCGGTCTTGATGTAGTCGTGCTGCTGCTGCGAGGTGCCTTCCTTGGGTTATAGTTACAGGGAGAGTGATGCGCAATACATGGGCCTAGCCCTCTTAGCCTCTCCTCTCCTGCGGTCTTCTCCCCTTCTCGTGGGCCCGCTGATTTTTTGCAGAGTGGAAGACCGCACCAGGGGCTTGGGGGGGTTACCAGCCCCCCCTCGCATTATCCCTTTATAGTTGGGGGCAGCCGACAAGAAACAAGAGATGGTGGCCCTTCCGCTGAAGGTGCCACCCCAGCTACCCCAGCACCTATCCGGCCAACCGGCCGTAACGAAAATGCGATAGTTTGTGTAGCTCCCTTTGCTTGCAGTGAGTGCCACCGCACTTTTACCACGAAGAACGGTCTCGGGGTCCATCGCCGCCGCCAACACCCTGCGGCCGCCAACGCTGAGATCGTGACGGAGAGGCATCGCGCGAGGTGGACGGAGGAAGAAGTCCTGTCGCTCGCCAAGGCGGAGGCCGAACTGTTCCTGGAGAGGGACGCCCGGTTCTTCTTTGTAAATCAAGAACTTACCAGGATGTTCCCCGACCGAACGCTTGAGGCAATCAAGTGCCGACGGCGGCAAGCTGCCCACAAGCAGCTTGTCCGCCAATTCATGGAGGCACTTGAGATCGGTCGGGGTGAAGAGCCGGCGTCCCGCCGTGGAGCAGCGAGCTCGCTGCCTGACGCGGGCGAGGCCGCTGCGCCGCCCGTCGACGCAGCCGAGGACTTCGCGGCCGACACCACCGGGCCGCCGCCGGAGGGGCCGACTGACGCCGCCATCTGGGAGCATCTGGCGGGGCTACCTGCTTCCGCCCAGCGTTTCTCTGCCCTGGATCGAGTCATTGGTCTGGGGCGGGGCACGCCGCCCGATGTCATCCTGGGCATGCTCCCGGATGCCCTTGCGTCGGTCGGGTCCAGGGGGGAGAGGTCGATCACCAGGACACAGCGGCCGCGCCAACCATCCAAGCGGCCGCCTGCCGCCCCGCCGCTGCAGAAGCGCAAGCGGCGCCGCTGGGAATACGCGCGGACACAGGACGCCTTCCGTAGGTCGCGTGCGCGTTGCGTGCGCGGCTTGCTGGACGGCACCCTGCTGCAGCCGCCACCCGACATCCCCGGTCTGCTGGACTTCTGGGCGGACCTCTTCACGAAGAAGCCGATCTC
>NW_025726763.1:645000-650000 GCF_021461395.2 Schistocerca americana
CATGAGCTGCCAGCTGTACCACGTACGAGCTACAGACGCGATCGCGTTGCTCTCTGTACGAATGCAGATGCTCAGCGGCAGCTAGGAGGCGCTCCATCCATGTCGGTACCGGTGAGCGTTGCACTCGCAGTCACAAAAACGTACGGCAAGTATATTACTCGGAAGAGTCAATGACAGTCCAAGCCCCCCTGCGTGGGAAGAGTCTTCCTAGGCCATGACCCACCGGAAGGGCGCAGCGTCCCCCACCCCAGACATGTGACGTCAGACTATCGGTATTGACGACTAGACTGATTCCTTATAATCATTTGCCATACACCGGTGGAAGCTGCCGAGACGAGTAACTACATAGCGGGCTCGCCGTGTCACTAATGTACAGAGATACAATAGTTTCGACTGGAACCGGATTAAACGTATACACGGCGCTGATTAGTAATAGATAGAGCCATCAGAATACAGATAATGTATAGACCTGTCCGTATACATGCTGAAAGACTCTGCTCACAATCACACGTCAGCCAGACACTCTTATCACGCACTACTCTCTGCCTGTAACAGGCACACAGACAATATGTAAGCACCAGCATGGAACACCACCCAGTGCATCCTCTCTGCCACATTAGACAATCCACACTATCATAACCAGACCGGGAGGTCCACTCGGAAAACAGAATATCCCACCCTTCCGACAACCACCATTGCTCAGCTAAGCCACCAACACCCACACATGTCCCACACAGGGGTGCACCCAACATCACAATACTGCCTCCTGTCACACCACACAAACAATGGCAGGAATGAAAGACACAGGTCTGCCACAAGCATGGAATCAGAGCGCCGCCTGTTATGAGCCAAAGGTGCACCCTGACGTGGCAAATCAGATGATGCCGCAGTCATTTACTTACGATATTCACAATCAACAAACCGGCCCCCCCCCCCCCCCAAAACACCTTTCCGTACAACAATGTGTACCTTAACCTAACCCATATTGTGCCTTAACCTAACCCGTATTGTACCTTAACCTAACCCGTATTGCGCCTTAACCTAACCCGTATTGCGCCTTAACCTAACCCGTATTGCGCCTTAACCTAACCCGTATTGCGCCTTAACCTAACCCGTATTGCGCCTTAACCTAACCCGTATTGCGCCTTAACCTAACCCGTATTGCGCCTTAACCTAACCCGTATTGCGCCTTAACCTAACCCGTATTGCGCCTTAACCTAACCCGTATTGCGCCTTAACCTAACCTATGTTGCGCCTTAACCTAACCTATGTTGCGCCTTAACCTAACCTATGTTGCGCCTTAACCTAACCTATGTTGCGCCTTAACCTAACCTATGTTGCGCCTTAACCTAACCTATGTTGCGCCTTAACCTAACCTATGTTGCGCCTTAACCTAACCTATGTTGCGCCTTAACCTAACCTATGTTGCGCCTTAACCTAACCTATGTTGCGCCTTAGCCTAACCTATGTTGCGCCTTAACCTAACCCATATTGTACCTTAACCTAACCCATGTTGCGCCTTAACCTAACCCATATTGTACCTTAACCTAACCCATATTGTACCTTAACCTAACCCATATTGTACCTTAACCTAACCCATATTGTACCTTAACCTAACCCATATTGTACCTTAACCTAACCCATATTGTACCTTAACCTAACCCATATTGTACCTTAACCTAACCCATATTGTACCTTAACCTAACCCATATTGTACCTTAACCTAACCTATGTTGCGCCTTAACCTAACCTATGTTGCGCCTTAACCTAACCTATGTTGCGCCTTAACCTAACCTATGTTGCGCCTTAGCCTAACCTATGTTGCGCCTTAACCTAACCCATATTGTACCTTAACCTAACCCATGTTGCGCCTTAACCTAACCCATATTGTACCTTAACCTAACCCATATTGTACCTTAACCTAACCCATATTGTACCTTAACCTAACCCATGTTGTACCTTAACCTAACCCATGTTGTACCTTAACCTAACCCATGTTGCGCCTTAACCTAACCCATGTTGCGCCTTAACCTAACCCATGTTGCGCCTTAACCTAACCTATGTTGCGCCTAAACCTAACCTATGTTGCGCCTAAACCCAACACACGTTGGGCCTAAACCCAACACACGTTGGGCCTAAACCCAACACACGTTGGGCCTTAACCCAACACACGTTGGGCCTTAACCCAACACACGTTGGGCCTTAACCCAACACACGTTGGGCCTTAACCCAACACACGTTGGGCCTTAACCCAACACACGTTGGGCCTTAACCCAACACACGTTGGGCCTTAACCCAACACACGTTGGGCCTTAACCCAACACACGTTGGGCCTTAACCCAACACACGTTGGGCCTTAACCCAACACACGTTGGGCCTTAACCCAACACACGTTGGGCCTTAACCCAACACACGTTGGGCCTTAACCCAACACACGTTGGGCCTTAACCCAACACACGTTGGGCCTTAACCCAACACACGTTGGGCCTTAACCCAACACACGTTGGGCCTTAACCCAACACACGTTGGGCCTTAACCTGCTCTGTAATTGTCATACGACGCGTTAAATTAGTGTAGTGTTGCCTAACTGCAACCCCCGCAATATAGTTTGCTACTCGCACTGCCCGGTCCCCAGAGTATCGCTTCATGTTAAACACCTTGCAGCTATACACTGTAATGCGGATGGCAGCAGGACGTACATGCTCAATGCCCTTCGCAGTTGTTCATTGGCATTCGCATGGCGAAGCACAGCCTACGTTGTGGTACGGCTTGTGTCAACTGTCCGCTGATGTTGTACGTCCAAATCACACACTGTACTGCACATTGGTCCTCATGTACTGAATGATACATCGTGGTACATGTGTGACCGTACCACGACTGCGCCAACAACGGCGAACCATACGGTCCAAATATTGTGCACTCAGCTACGTGTCGTCTCCCTATAAGAGCTGGATTGCAGTATGGTATGCCGTGGATGGCGATCAGCATGAGCCGTCTGTTGATGTAGTGGCGCGTGTTGTCAGACGTAGTCGTCTCTTCTCACACACCGTGATAGCATGGTGCACTGCGTTCCACATCTGCGACATGCGACAGAGGCCGGTTGACAGTCGTTCGCGCAATGGACATCGCATACGTACGGGGGCCACCTTCCACGTGTTCGCGAAGCGTGCACACGTTGTTGCGTGTATGTGGGCAGACATAGTGTGTCGTGACACCTGACACAGGCATGCAACAATCGTTGAATTTGCAAATGGCGATGGACGTCTACGTTTGCTGGTGACGTTACGCAAATGAACAACTGGTAAACCGTTGTGGTGCGGTTGTTCTCGCTAGAGGTGAATCAGTGATGGCGACGATCGGTTGAGCTACCAACCGGTTGTTTCAGCGATACCCACCATGCCCACGAACGTGAATGGCATGTGGGTGTGAAGCGATACGCGGCGGTGGCTGGGTGGGACCGTCCCCGGCCGGTGAGGGGGGGCCTCCCGGCGTGCTGGCCGCGCGGTGCGTGGGCGCACGCGCTACAGCCGGCTGGTGGGGGCGGCCAGTGGCAGGCGCGCCGGCCGACGGAGGCGGCAGGCGGCGCAGCTGCGCGCCGGCGCACCCTGCACGCGGCGCCGTGCGGCCAAAGTAGGTCCTCGCGGGCCCGGTGCGAAGCGCGGTGGACATCTGCAGTGTGCTGGTCCGATTGAGGACTGTGTGCGCTGAGGATGCGCCGCCGCCCGGCGCTCGGCGCCGCGACGCCGTCTGCTGCTCGGTCGCCTCTGCGGTTCTCGCAGGTGGATTGTATCGCAGCTGTGCGGACGTGTTGGCGCGTGCGCTGTGCTGGGAGTGTTCGCTTCGGCACCCAAGTGGGGCTTTTGTCCTTCTGTGGCGCTGGCGTTGGAGCTGCCGGCCACCGTAGGTGGCGCGTGTTGTCTCCCGCCGGCAATGCCACGACAGCACGCTCCCGGGCCTCTGTCGGCAGCGGCAAGCTCAGTTGGGAGCACGGGTGGTCGCACCTAAAGCGTCTACTCGCCAAACTCCGGGCGATTGCGCCTCTCTCGAACCCGACCAAGTACTTAGGACGGCGCTGCGCGCCGCCGGGACCTGAGAGGGTTTCGAGGTGTATTGTGCAGGGGAGCTCAGCCTCCTCCTGTTTGCAGAATAATTGAGCGGACGCTTGCGTGTTCGCGCGGGCCCCCGGGACACACTCCCGGGCGGCCGGCTGCTCAGCTCTAGTTGACGCAGCTCCCTGGTTGATCCTGCCAGTAGTCATATGCTTGTCTCAAAGATTAAGCCATGCATGTCTCAGTACAAGCCGCATTAAGGTGAAACCGCGAATGGCTCATTAAATCAGTTATGGTTCCTTAGATCGTACCCACGTTACTTGGATAACTGTGGTAATTCTAGAGCTAATACATGCAAACAGAGTCCCGACCAGAGATGGAAGGGACGCTTTTATTAGATCAAAACCAATCGGTCGGCTCGTCCGGTCCGTTTGCCTTGGTGACTCTGAATAACTTTGGGCTGATCGCACGGTCCTCGTACCGGCGACGCATCTTTCAAATGTCTGCCTTATCAACTGTCGATGGTAGGTTCTGCGCCTACCATGGTTGTAACGGGTAACGGGGAATCAGGGTTCGATTCCGGAGAGGGAGCCTGAGAAACGGCTACCACATCCAAGGAAGGCAGCAGGCGCGCAAATTACCCACTCCCGGCACGGGGAGGTAGTGACGAAAAATAACGATACGGGACTCATCCGAGGCCCCGTAATCGGAATGAGTACACTTTAAATCCTTTAACGAGTATCTATTGGAGGGCAAGTCTGGTGCCAGCAGCCGCGGTAATTCCAGCTCCAATAGCGTATATTAAAGTTGTTGCGGTTAAAAAGCTCGTAGTTGGATTTGTGTCCCACGCTGTTGGTTCACCGCCCGTCGGTGTTTAACTGGCATGTATCGTGGGACGTCCTGCCGGTGGGGCGAGCTGAAGGCGTGCGACGCGCCTCGTGCGTGCTCGTG
>NW_025726763.1:657500-662500 GCF_021461395.2 Schistocerca americana
AAGACAGCGATGGGCCCAAAGCTCCCTTCTTTCTACCCCACCCACAAAGCCTGCACCCTCTGTCGACAACAGCACCCCAACGCCAGCGCCTCTGCCGCACGAAGTCGTGGACCGGCAATCACTCCACCTGCACCCGTTCGTGCCCCACCCCAACCGCCCAACTCGCAACTCCAGCGGATGAACGGCGGACTTTGCTCGCACTCGCAATGTGCAATCCACCCCTATAACGTGCGTTTCATGAAGAGTTATGTCCAATATGCGACATTCCCGCTGTCCATATACATGAGCTGCCAGCTGTACCACGTACGAGCTACAGACGCGATCGCGTTGCTCTCTGTACGAATGCAGATGCTCAGCGGCAGCTAGGAGGCGCTCCATCCATGTCGGTACCGGTGAGCGTTGCACTCGCAGTCACAAAAACGTACGGCAAGTATATTACTCGGAAGAGTCAATGACAGTCCAAGCCCCCCTGCGTGGGAAGAGTCTTCCTAGGCCATGACCCACCGGAAGGGCGCAGCGTCCCCCACCCCAGACATGTGACGTCAGACTATCGGTATTGACGACTAGACTGATTCCTTATAATCATTTGCCATACACCGGTGGAAGCTGCCGAGACGAGTAACTACATAGCGGGCTCGCCGTGTCACTAATGTACAGAGATACAATAGTTTCGACTGGAACCGGATTAAACGTATACACGGCGCTGATTAGTAATAGATAGAGCCATCAGAATACAGATAATGTATAGACCTGTCCGTATACATGCTGAAAGACTCTGCTCACAATCACACGTCAGCCAGACACTCTTATCACGCACTACTCTCTGCCTGTAACAGGCACACAGACAATATGTAAGCACCAGCATGGAACACCACCCAGTGCATCCTCTCTGCCACATTAGACAATCCACACTATCATAACCAGACCGGGAGGTCCACTCGGAAAACAGAATATCCCACCCTTCCGACAACCACCATTGCTCAGCTAAGCCACCAACACCCACACATGTCCCACACAGGGGTGCACCCAACATCACAATACTGCCTCCTGTCACACCACACAAACAATGGCAGGAATGAAAGACACAGGTCTGCCACAAGCATGGAATCAGAGCGCCGCCTGTTATGAGCCAAAGGTGCACCCTGACGTGGCAAATCAGATGATGCCGCAGTCATTTACTTACGATATTCACAATCAACAAACCGGCCCCCCCCCCCCCCCAAAACACCTTTCCGTACAACAATGTGTACCTTAACCTAACCCATATTGTGCCTTAACCTAACCCGTATTGTACCTTAACCTAACCCGTATTGCGCCTTAACCTAACCCGTATTGCGCCTTAACCTAACCCGTATTGCGCCTTAACCTAACCCGTATTGCGCCTTAACCTAACCCGTATTGCGCCTTAACCTAACCCGTATTGCGCCTTAACCTAACCCGTATTGCGCCTTAACCTAACCCGTATTGCGCCTTAACCTAACCCGTATTGCGCCTTAACCTAACCTATGTTGCGCCTTAACCTAACCTATGTTGCGCCTTAACCTAACCTATGTTGCGCCTTAACCTAACCTATGTTGCGCCTTAACCTAACCTATGTTGCGCCTTAACCTAACCTATGTTGCGCCTTAACCTAACCTATGTTGCGCCTTAACCTAACCTATGTTGCGCCTTAACCTAACCTATGTTGCGCCTTAAC
The DNA here is from genome assembly GCF_021461395.2 of Schistocerca americana. Classification (NCBI taxonomy): domain Eukaryota; kingdom Metazoa; phylum Arthropoda; class Insecta; order Orthoptera; family Acrididae; genus Schistocerca; species Schistocerca americana. Next base: position 659,197 of record NW_025726763.1, read on the forward strand.
CTAACCTATGTTGCGCCTTAGCCTAACCTATGTTGCGCCTTAACCTAACCCATATTGTACCTTAACCTAACCCATGTTGCGCCTTAACCTAACCCATATTGTACCTTAACCTAACCCATATTGTACCTTAACCTAACCCATATTGTACCTTAACCTAACCCATATTGTACCTTAACCTAACCCATATTGTACCTTAACCTAACCCATATTGTACCTTAACCTAACCCATATTGTACCTTAACCTAACCCATATTGTACCTTAACCTAACCCATATTGTACCTTAACCTAACCTATGTTGCGCCTTAACCTAACCTATGTTGCGCCTTAACCTAACCTATGTTGCGCCTTAACCTAACCTATGTTGCGCCTTAGCCTAACCTATGTTGCGCCTTAACCTAACCCATATTGTACCTTAACCTAACCCATGTTGCGCCTTAACCTAACCCATATTGTACCTTAACCTAACCCATATTGTACCTTAACCTAACCCATATTGTACCTTAACCTAACCCATGTTGTACCTTAACCTAACCCATGTTGTACCTTAACCTAACCCATGTTGCGCCTTAACCTAACCCATGTTGCGCCTTAACCTAACCCATGTTGCGCCTTAACCTAACCTATGTTGCGCCTAAACCTAACCTATGTTGCGCCTAAACCCAACACACGTTGGGCCTAAACCCAACACACGTTGGGCCTAAACCCAACACACGTTGGGCCTTAACCCAACACACGTTGGGCCTTAACCCAACACACGTTGGGCCTTAACCCAACACACGTTGGGCCTTAACCCAACACACGTTGGGCCTTAACCCAACACACGTTGGGCCTTAACCCAACACACGTTGGGCCTTAACCCAACACACGTTGGGCCTTAACCCAACACACGTTGGGCCTTAACCCAACACACGTTGGGCCTTAACCCAACACACGTTGGGCCTTAACCCAACACACGTTGGGCCTTAACCCAACACACGTTGGGCCTTAACCCAACACACGTTGGGCCTTAACCCAACACACGTTGGGCCTTAACCCAACACACGTTGGGCCTTAACCCAACACACGTTGGGCCTTAACCCAACACACGTTGGGCCTTAACCCAACACACGTTGGGCCTTAACCCAACACACGTTGGGCCTTAACCTGCTCTGTAATTGTCATACGACGCGTTAAATTAGTGTAGTGTTGCCTAACTGCAACCCCCGCAATATAGTTTGCTACTCGCACTGCCCGGTCCCCAGAGTATCGCTTCATGTTAAACACCTTGCAGCTATACACTGTAATGCGGATGGCAGCAGGACGTACATGCTCAATGCCCTTCGCAGTTGTTCATTGGCATTCGCATGGCGAAGCACAGCCTACGTTGTGGTACGGCTTGTGTCAACTGTCCGCTGATGTTGTACGTCCAAATCACACACTGTACTGCACATTGGTCCTCATGTACTGAATGATACATCGTGGTACATGTGTGACCGTACCACGACTGCGCCAACAACGGCGAACCATACGGTCCAAATATTGTGCACTCAGCTACGTGTCGTCTCCCTATAAGAGCTGGATTGCAGTATGGTATGCCGTGGATGGCGATCAGCATGAGCCGTCTGTTGATGTAGTGGCGCGTGTTGTCAGACGTAGTCGTCTCTTCTCACACACCGTGATAGCATGGTGCACTGCGTTCCACATCTGCGACATGCGACAGAGGCCGGTTGACAGTCGTTCGCGCAATGGACATCGCATACGTACGGGGGCCACCTTCCACGTGTTCGCGAAGCGTGCACATGTTGTTGCGTGTATGTGGGCAGACATAGTGTGTCGTGACACCTGACACAGGCATGCAACAATCGTTGAATTTGCAAATGGCGATGGACGTCTACGTTTGCTGGTGACGTTACGCAAATGAACAACTGGTAAACCGTTGTGGTGCGGTTGTTCTCGCTAGAGGTGAATCAGTGATGGCGACGATCGGTTGAGCTACCAACCGGTTGTTTCAGCGATACCCACCATGCCCACGAACGTGAATGGCATGTGGGTGTGAAGCGATACGCGGCGGTGGCTGGGTGGGACCGTCCCCGGCCGGTGAGGGGGGGCCTCCCGGCGTGCTGGCCGCGCGGTGCGTGGGCGCACGCGCTACAGCCGGCTGGTGGGGGCGGCCAGTGGCAGGCGCGCCGGCCGACGGAGGCGGCAGGCGGCGCAGCTGCGCGCCGGCGCACCCTGCACGCGGCGCCGTGCGGCCAAAGTAGGTCCTCGCGGGCCCGGTGCGAAGCGCGGTGGACATCTGCAGTGTGCTGGTCCGATTGAGGACTGTGTGCGCTGAGGATGCGCCGCCGCCCGGCGCTCGGCGCCGCGACGCCGTCTGCTGCTCGGTCGCCTCTGCGGTTCTCGCAGGTGGATTGTATCGCAGCTGTGCGGACGTGTTGGCGCGTGCGCTGTGCTGGGAGTGTTCGCTTCGGCACCCAAGTGGGGCTTTTGTCCTTCTGTGGCGCTGGCGTTGGAGCTGCCGGCCACCGTAGGTGGCGCGTGTTGTCTCCCGCCGGCAATGCCACGACAGCACGCTCCCGGGCCTCTGTCGGCAGCGGCAAGCTCAGTTGGGAGCACGGGTGGTCGCACCTAAAGCGTCTACTCGCCAAACTCCGGGCGATTGCGCCTCTCTCGAACCCGACCAAGTACTTAGGACGGCGCTGCGCGCCGCCGGGACCTGAGAGGGTTTCGAGGTGTATTGTGCAGGGGAGCTCAGCCTCCTCCTGTTTGCAGAATAATTGAGCGGACGCTTGCGTGTTCGCGCGGGCCCCCGGGACACACTCCCGGGCGGCCGGCTGCTCAGCTCTAGTTGACGCAGCTCCCTGGTTGATCCTGCCAGTAGTCATATGCTTGTCTCAAAGATTAAGCCATGCATGTCTCAGTACAAGCCGCATTAAGGTGAAACCGCGAATGGCTCATTAAATCAGTTATGGTTCCTTAGATCGTACCCACGTTACTTGGATAACTGTGGTAATTCTAGAGCTAATACATGCAAACAGAGTCCCGACCAGAGATGGAAGGGACGCTTTTATTAGATCAAAACCAATCGGTCGGCTCGTCCGGTCCGTTTGCCTTGGTGACTCTGAATAACTTTGGGCTGATCGCACGGTCCTCGTACCGGCGACGCATCTTTCAAATGTCTGCCTTATCAACTGTCGATGGTAGGTTCTGCGCCTACCATGGTTGTAACGGGTAACGGGGAATCAGGGTTCGATTCCGGAGAGGGAGCCTGAGAAACGGCTACCACATCCAAAGAAGGCAGCAGGCGCGCAAATTACCCACTCC
>NW_025726763.1:670000-675000 GCF_021461395.2 Schistocerca americana
CATTCCCGCTGTCCATATACATGAGCTGCCAGCTGTACCACGTACGAGCTACAGACGCGATCGCGTTGCTCTCTGTACGAATGCAGATGCTCAGCGGCAGCTAGGAGGCGCTCCATCCATGTCGGTACCGGTGAGCGTTGCACTCGCAGTCACAAAAACGTACGGCAAGTATATTACTCGGAAGAGTCAATGACAGTCCAAGCCCCCCTGCGTGGGAAGAGTCTTCCTAGGCCATGACCCACCGGAAGGGCGCAGCGTCCCCCACCCCAGACATGTGACGTCAGACTATCGGTATTGACGACTAGACTGATTCCTTATAATCATTTGCCATACACCGGTGGAAGCTGCCGAGACGAGTAACTACATAGCGGGCTCGCCGTGTCACTAATGTACAGAGATACAATAGTTTCGACTGGAACCGGATTAAACGTATACACGGCGCTGATTAGTAATAGATAGAGCCATCAGAATACAGATAATGTATAGACCTGTCCGTATACATGCTGAAAGACTCTGCTCACAATCACACGTCAGCCAGACACTCTTATCACGCACTACTCTCTGCCTGTAACAGGCACACAGACAATATGTAAGCACCAGCATGGAACACCACCCAGTGCATCCTCTCTGCCACATTAGACAATCCACACTATCATAACCAGACCGGGAGGTCCACTCGGAAAACAGAATATCCCACCCTTCCGACAACCACCATTGCTCAGCTAAGCCACCAACACCCACACATGTCCCACACAGGGGTGCACCCAACATCACAATACTGCCTCCTGTCACACCACACAAACAATGGCAGGAATGAAAGACACAGGTCTGCCACAAGCATGGAATCAGAGCGCCGCCTGTTATGAGCCAAAGGTGCACCCTGACGTGGCAAATCAGATGATGCCGCAGTCATTTACTTACGATATTCACAATCAACAAACCGGCCCCCCCCCCCCCCCAAAACACCTTTCCGTACAACAATGTGTACCTTAACCTAACCCATATTGTGCCTTAACCTAACCCGTATTGTACCTTAACCTAACCCGTATTGCGCCTTAACCTAACCCGTATTGCGCCTTAACCTAACCCGTATTGCGCCTTAACCTAACCCGTATTGCGCCTTAACCTAACCCGTATTGCGCCTTAACCTAACCCGTATTGCGCCTTAACCTAACCCGTATTGCGCCTTAACCTAACCCGTATTGCGCCTTAACCTAACCCGTATTGCGCCTTAACCTAACCCGTATTGCGCCTTAACCTAACCTATGTTGCGCCTTAACCTAACCTATGTTGCGCCTTAACCTAACCTATGTTGCGCCTTAACCTAACCTATGTTGCGCCTTAACCTAACCTATGTTGCGCCTTAACCTAACCTATGTTGCGCCTTAACCTAACCTATGTTGCGCCTTAACCTAACCTATGTTGCGCCTTAACCTAACCTATGTTGCGCCTTAACCTAACCTATGTTGCGCCTTAGCCTAACCTATGTTGCGCCTTAACCTAACCCATATTGTACCTTAACCTAACCCATGTTGCGCCTTAACCTAACCCATATTGTACCTTAACCTAACCCATATTGTACCTTAACCTAACCCATATTGTACCTTAACCTAACCCATATTGTACCTTAACCTAACCCATATTGTACCTTAACCTAACCCATATTGTACCTTAACCTAACCCATATTGTACCTTAACCTAACCCATATTGTACCTTAACCTAACCCATATTGTACCTTAACCTAACCCATATTGTACCTTAACCTAACCTATGTTGCGCCTTAACCTAACCTATGTTGCGCCTTAACCTAACCTATGTTGCGCCTTAACCTAACCTATGTTGCGCCTTAGCCTAACCTATGTTGCGCCTTAACCTAACCCATATTGTACCTTAACCTAACCCATGTTGCGCCTTAACCTAACCCATATTGTACCTTAACCTAACCCATATTGTACCTTAACCTAACCCATATTGTACCTTAACCTAACCCATGTTGTACCTTAACCTAACCCATGTTGTACCTTAACCTAACCCATGTTGCGCCTTAACCTAACCCATGTTGCGCCTTAACCTAACCCATGTTGCGCCTTAACCTAACCTATGTTGCGCCTAAACCCAACACACGTTGGGCCTAAACCCAACACACGTTGGGCCTAAACCCAACACACGTTGGGCCTAAACCCAACACACGTTGGGCCTTAACCCAACACACGTTGGGCCTTAACCCAACACACGTTGGGCCTTAACCCAACACACGTTGGGCCTTAACCCAACACACGTTGGGCCTTAACCCAACACACGTTGGGCCTTAACCCAACACACGTTGGGCCTTAACCCAACACACGTTGGGCCTTAACCCAACACACGTTGGGCCTTAACCCAACACACGTTGGGCCTTAACCCAACACACGTTGGGCCTTAACCCAACACACGTTGGGCCTTAACCCAACACACGTTGGGCCTTAACCCAACACACGTTGGGCCTTAACCCAACACACGTTGGGCCTTAACCCAACACACGTTGGGCCTTAACCCAACACACGTTGGGCCTTAACCCAACACACGTTGGGCCTTAACCCAACACACGTTGGGCCTTAACCCAACACACGTTGGGCCTTAACCTGCTCTGTAATTGTCATACGACGCGTTAAATTAGTGTAGTGTTGCCTAACTGCAACCCCCGCAATATAGTTTGCTACTCGCACTGCCCGGTCCCCAGAGTATCGCTTCATGTTAAACACCTTGCAGCTATACACTGTAATGCGGATGGCAGCAGGACGTACATGCTCAATGCCCTTCGCAGTTGTTCATTGGCATTCGCATGGCGAAGCACAGCCTACGTTGTGGTACGGCTTGTGTCAACTGTCCGCTGATGTTGTACGTCCAAATCACACACTGTACTGCACATTGGTCCTCATGTACTGAATGATACATCGTGGTACATGTGTGACCGTACCACGACTGCGCCAACAACGGCGAACCATACGGTCCAAATATTGTGCACTCAGCTACGTGTCGTCTCCCTATAAGAGCTGGATTGCAGTATGGTATGCCGTGGATGGCGATCAGCATGAGCCGTCTGTTGATGTAGTGGCGCGTGTTGTCAGACGTAGTCGTCTCTTCTCACACACCGTGATAGCATGGTGCACTGCGTTCCACATCTGCGACATGCGACAGAGGCCGGTTGACAGTCGTTCGCGCAATGGACATCGCATACGTACGGGGGCCACCTTCCACGTGTTCGCGAAGCGTGCACATGTTGTTGCGTGTATGTGGGCAGACATAGTGTGTCGTGACACCTGACACAGGCATGCAACAATCGTTGAATTTGCAAATGGCGATGGACGTCTACGTTTGCTGGTGACGTTACGCAAATGAACAACTGGTAAACCGTTGTGGTGCGGTTGTTCTCGCTAGAGGTGAATCAGTGATGGCGACGATCGGTTGAGCTACCAACCGGTTGTTTCAGCGATACCCACCATGCCCACGAACGTGAATGGCATGTGGGTGTGAAGCGATACGCGGCGGTGGCTGGGTGGGACCGTCCCCGGCCGGTGAGGGGGGGCCTCCCGGCGTGCTGGCCGCGCGGTGCGTGGGCGCACGCGCTACAGCCGGCTGGTGGGGGCGGCCAGTGGCAGGCGCGCCGGCCGACGGAGGCGGCAGGCGGCGCAGCTGCGCGCCGGCGCACCCTGCACGCGGCGCCGTGCGGCCAAAGTAGGTCCTCGCGGGCCCGGTGCGAAGCGCGGTGGACATCTGCAGTGTGCTGGTCCGATTGAGGACTGTGTGCGCTGAGGATGCGCCGCCGCCCGGCGCTCGGCGCCGCGACGCCGTCTGCTGCTCGGTCGCCTCTGCGGTTCTCGCAGGTGGATTGTATCGCAGCTGTGCGGACGTGTTGGCGCGTGCGCTGTGCTGGGAGTGTTCGCTTCGGCACCCAAGTGGGGCTTTTGTCCTTCTGTGGCGCTGGCGTTGGAGCTGCCGGCCACCGTAGGTGGCGCGTGTTGTCTCCCGCCGGCAATGCCACGACAGCACGCTCCCGGGCCTCTGTCGGCAGCGGCAAGCTCAGTTGGGAGCACGGGTGGTCGCACCTAAAGCGTCTACTCGCCAAACTCCGGGCGATTGCGCCTCTCTCGAACCCGACCAAGTACTTAGGACGGCGCTGCGCGCCGCCGGGACCTGAGAGGGTTTCGAGGTGTATTGTGCAGGGGAGCTCAGCCTCCTCCTGTTTGCAGAATAATTGAGCGGACGCTTGCGTGTTCGCGCGGGCCCCCGGGACACACTCCCGGGCGGCCGGCTGCTCAGCTCTAGTTGACGCAGCTCCCTGGTTGATCCTGCCAGTAGTCATATGCTTGTCTCAAAGATTAAGCCATGCATGTCTCAGTACAAGCCGCATTAAGGTGAAACCGCGAATGGCTCATTAAATCAGTTATGGTTCCTTAGATCGTACCCACGTTACTTGGATAACTGTGGTAGTTCTAGAGCTAATACATGCAAACAGAGTCCCGACCAGAGATGGAAGGGACGCTTTTATTAGATCAAAACCAATCGGTCGGCTCGTCCGGTCCGTTTGCCTTGGTGACTCTGAATAACTTTGGGCTGATCGCACGGTCCTCGTACCGGCGACGCATCTTTCAAATGTCTGCCTTATCAACTGTCGATGGTAGGTTCTGCGCCTACCATGGTTGTAACGGGTAACGGGGAATCAGGGTTCGATTCCGGAGAGGGAGCCTGAGAAACGGCTACCACATCCAAGGAAGGCAGCAGGCGCGCAAATTACCCACTCCCGGCACGGGGAGGTAGTGACGAAAAATAACGATACGGGACTCATCCGAGGCCCCGTAATCGGAATGAGTACACTTTAAATCCTTTAACGAGTATCTATTGGAGGGCAAGTCTGGTGCCAGCAGCCGCGGTAATTCCAGCTCCAATAGCGTATATTAAAGTTGTTGCGGTTAAAAAGCTCGTAGTTGGATTTGTGTCCCACGCTGTTGGTTCACCGCCC
>NW_025726763.1:682500-685000 GCF_021461395.2 Schistocerca americana
AAGAGTCTTCCTAGGCCATGACCCACCGGAAGGGCGCAGCGTCCCCCACCCCAGACATGTGACGTCAGACTATCGGTATTGACGACTAGACTGATTCCTTATAATCATTTGCCATACACCGGTGGAAGCTGCCGAGACGAGTAACTACATAGCGGGCTCGCCGTGTCACTAATGTACAGAGATACAATAGTTTCGACTGGAACCGGATTAAACGTATACACGGCGCTGATTAGTAATAGATAGAGCCATCAGAATACAGATAATGTATAGACCTGTCCGTATACATGCTGAAAGACTCTGCTCACAATCACACGTCAGCCAGACACTCTTATCACGCACTACTCTCTGCCTGTAACAGGCACACAGACAATATGTAAGCACCAGCATGGAACACCACCCAGTGCATCCTCTCTGCCACATTAGACAATCCACACTATCATAACCAGACCGGGAGGTCCACTCGGAAAACAGAATATCCCACCCTTCCGACAACCACCATTGCTCAGCTAAGCCACCAACACCCACACATGTCCCACACAGGGGTGCACCCAACATCACAATACTGCCTCCTGTCACACCACACAAACAATGGCAGGAATGAAAGACACAGGTCTGCCACAAGCATGGAATCAGAGCGCCGCCTGTTATGAGCCAAAGGTGCACCCTGACGTGGCAAATCAGATGATGCCGCAGTCATTTACTTACGATATTCACAATCAACAAACCGGCCCCCCCCCCCCCAAAACACCTTTCCGTACAACAATGTGTACCTTAACCTAACCCATATTGTGCCTTAACCTAACCCGTATTGTACCTTAACCTAACCCGTATTGCGCCTTAACCTAACCCGTATTGCGCCTTAACCTAACCCGTATTGCGCCTTAACCTAACCCGTATTGCGCCTTAACCTAACCCGTATTGCGCCTTAACCTAACCCGTATTGCGCCTTAACCTAACCCGTATTGCGCCTTAACCTAACCCGTATTGCGCCTTAACCTAACCCGTATTGCGCCTTAACCTAACCCGTATTGCGCCTTAACCTAACCTATGTTGCGCCTTAACCTAACCTATGTTGCGCCTTAACCTAACCTATGTTGCGCCTTAACCTAACCTATGTTGCGCCTTAACCTAACCTATGTTGCGCCTTAACCTAACCTATGTTGCGCCTTAACCTAACCTATGTTGCGCCTTAACCTAACCTATGTTGCGCCTTAACCTAACCTATGTTGCGCCTTAACCTAACCTATGTTGCGCCTTAGCCTAACCTATGTTGCGCCTTAACCTAACCCATATTGTACCTTAACCTAACCCATGTTGCGATTTAACCTAACCCATATTGTACCTTAACCTAACCCATATTGTACCTTAACCTAACCCATATTGTACCTTAACCTAACCCATATTGTACCTTAACCTAACCCATATTGTACCTTAACCTAACCCATATTGTACCTTAACCTAACCCATATTGTACCTTAACCTAACCCATATTGTACCTTAACCTAACCCATATTGTACCTTAACCTAACCCATATTGTACCTTAACCTAACCTATGTTGCGCCTTAACCTAACCTATGTTGCGCCTTAACCTAACCTATGTTGCGCCTTAACCTAACCTATGTTGCGCCTTAGCCTAACCTATGTTGCGCCTTAACCTAACCCATATTGTACCTTAACCTAACCCATGTTGCGCCTTAACCTAACCCATATTGTACCTTAACCTAACCCATATTGTACCTTAACCTAACCCATATTGTACCTTAACCTAACCCATGTTGTACCTTAACCTAACCCATGTTGTACCTTAACCTAACCCATGTTGCGCCTTAACCTAACCCATGTTGCGCCTTAACCTAACCCATGTTGCGCCTTAACCTAACCTATGTTGCGCCTAAACCTAACCTATGTTGCGCCTAAACCCAACACACGTTGGGCCTAAACCCAACACACGTTGGGCCTAAACCCAACACACGTTGGGCCTTAACCCAACACACGTTGGGCCTTAACCCAACACACGTTGGGCCTTAACCCAACACACGTTGGGCCTTAACCCAACACACGTTGGGCCTTAACCCAACACACGTTGGGCCTTAACCCAACACACGTTGGGCCTTAACCCAACACACGTTGGGCCTTAACCCAACACACGTTGGGCCTTAACCCAACACACGTTGGGCCTTAACCCAACACACGTTGGGCCTTAACCCAACACACGTTGGGCCTTAACCCAACACACGTTGGGCCTTAACCCAACACACGTTGGGCCTTAACCCAACACACGTTGGGCCTTAACCCAACACACGTTGGGCCTTAACCCAACACACGTTGGGCCTTAACCCAACACACGTTGGGCCTTAACCCACACACGTTGGGCCTTAACCCAACACACGTTGGGCCTTAACCCAACACACGTTGGGCCTTAACCCAACACACGTTGGGCCTTAACCTGCTCTGTAATTGTCATACGACGCGTTAAATTAGTGTAGTGTTGCCTAACTG
>NW_025726763.1:695000-697500 GCF_021461395.2 Schistocerca americana
AGAGATACAATAGTTTCGACTGGAACCGGATTAAACGTATACACGGCGCTGATTAGTAATAGATAGAGCCATCAGAATACAGATAATGTATAGACCTGTCCGTATACATGCTGAAAGACTCTGCTCACAATCACACGTCAGCCAGACACTCTTATCACGCACTACTCTCTGCCTGTAACAGGCACACAGACAATATGTAAGCACCAGCATGGAACACCACCCAGTGCATCCTCTCTGCCACATTAGACAATCCACACTATCATAACCAGACCGGGAGGTCCACTCGGAAAACAGAATATCCCACCCTTCCGACAACCACCATTGCTCAGCTAAGCCACCAACACCCACACATGTCCCACACAGGGGTGCACCCAACATCACAATACTGCTTCCTGTCACACCACACAAACAATGGCAGGAATGAAAGACACAGGTCTGCCACAAGCATGGAATCAGAGCGCCGCCTGTTATGAGCCAAAGGTGCACCCTGACGTGGCAAATCAGATGATGCCGCAGTCATTTACTTACGATATTCACAATCAACAAACCGGCCCCCCCCCCCCCCCCAAAACACCTTTCCGTACAACAATGTGTACCTTAACCTAACCCATATTGTGCCTTAACCTAACCCGTATTGTACCTTAACCTAACCCGTATTGCGCCTTAACCTAACCCGTATTGCGCCTTAACCTAACCCGTATTGCGCCTTAACCTAACCCGTATTGCGCCTTAACCTAACCCGTATTGCGCCTTAACCTAACCCGTATTGCGCCTTAACCTAACCCGTATTGCGCCTTAACCTAACCCGTATTGCGCCTTAACCTAACCCGTATTGCGCCTTAACCTAACCTATGTTGTGCCTTAACCTAACCTATGTTGCGCCTTAACCTAACCTATGTTGCGCCTTAACCTAACCTATGTTGCGCCTTAACCTAACCTATGTTGCGCCTTAACCTAACCTATGTTGCGCCTTAACCTAACCTATGTTGCGCCTTAACCTAACCTATGTTGCGCCTTAACCTAACCTATGTTGCGCCTTAGCCTAACCTATGTTGCGCCTTAACCTAACCCATATTGTACCTTAACCTAACCCATGTTGCGCCTTAACCTAACCCATATTGTACCTTAACCTAACCCATATTGTACCTTAACCTAACCCATATTGTACCTTAACCTAACCCATATTGTACCTTAACCTAACCCATATTGTACCTTAACCTAACCCATATTGTACCTTAACCTAACCCATATTGTACCTTAACCTAACCCATATTGTACCTTAACCTAACCCATATTGTACCTTAACCTAACCCATATTGTACCTTAACCTAACCTATGTTGCGCCTTAACCTAACCTATGTTGCGCCTTAACCTAACCTATGTTGCGCCTTAACCTAACCTATGTTGCGCCTTAGCCTAACCTATGTTGCGCCTTAACCTAACCCATATTGCGCCTTAACCTAACCCATATTGTACCTTAACCTAACCCATATTGTACCTTAACCTAACCCATGTTGTACCTTAACCTAACCCATGTTGTACCTTAACCTAACCCATGTTGCGCCTTAACCTAACCCATGTTGCGCCTTAACCTAACCCATGTTGCGCCTTAACCTAACCTATGTTGCGCCTAAACCTAACCTATGTTGCGCCTAAACCCAACACACGTTGGGCCTAAACCCAACACACGTTGGGCCTAAACCCAACACACGTTGGGCCTTAACCCAACACACGTTGGGCCTTAACCCAACACACGTTGGGCCTTAACCCAACACACGTTGGGCCTTAACCCAACACACGTTGGGCCTTAACCCAACACACGTTGGGCCTTAACCCAACACACGTTGGGCCTTAACCCAACACACGTTGGGCCTTAACCCAACACACGTTGGGCCTTAACCCAACACACGTTGGGCCTTAACCCAACACACGTTGGGCCTTAACCCAACACACGTTGGGCCTTAACCCAACACACGTTGGGCCTTAACCCAACACACGTTGGGCCTTAACCCAACACACGTTGGGCCTTAACCCAACACACGTTGGGCCTTAACCCAACACACGTTGGGCCTTAACCCAACACACGTTGGGCCTTAACCCAACACACGTTGGGCCTTAACCTGCTCTGTAATTGTCATACGACGCGTTAAATTAGTGTAGTGTTGCCTAACTGCAACCCCCGCAATATAGTTTGCTACTCGCACTGCCCGGTCCCCAGAGTATCGCTTCATGTTAAACACCTTGCAGCTATACACTGTAATGCGGATGGCAGCAGGACGTACATGCTCAATGCCCTTCGCAGTTGTTCATTGGCATTCGCATGGCGAAGCACAGCCTACGTTGTGGTACGGCTTGTGTCAACTGTCCGCTGATGTTGTACGTCCAAATCACACACTGTACTGCACATTGGTCCTCATGTACTGAATGATACATCGTGGTACATGTGTGACCGTACCACGACTGCGCCAACAACGGCGAACCATACGGTCCAAATATTGTG
>NW_025726763.1:707500-712500 GCF_021461395.2 Schistocerca americana
AGCTAAGCCACCAACACCCACACATGTCCCACACAGGGGTGCACCCAACATCACAATACTGCCTCCTGTCACACCACACAAACAATGGCAGGAATGAAAGACACAGGTCTGCCACAAGCATGGAATCAGAGCGCCGCCTGTTATGAGCCAAAGGTGCACCCTGACGTGGCAAATCAGATGATGCCGCAGTCATTTACTTACGATATTCACAATCAACAAACCGGCCCCCCCCCCCCCCCCAAAACACCTTTCCGTACAACAATGTGTACCTTAACCTAACCCATATTGTGCCTTAACCTAACCCGTATTGTACCTTAACCTAACCCGTATTGCGCCTTAACCTAACCCGTATTGCGCCTTAACCTAACCCGTATTGCGCCTTAACCTAACCCGTATTGCGCCTTAACCTAACCCGTATTGCGCCTTAACCTAACCCGTATTGCGCCTTAACCTAACCCGTATTGCGCCTTAACCTAACCCGTATTGCGCCTTAACCTAACCCGTATTGCGCCTTAACCTAACCCGTATTGCGCCTTAACCTAACCTATGTTGCGCCTTAACCTAACCTATGTTGCGCCTTAACCTAACCTATGTTGCGCCTTAACCTAACCTATGTTGCGCCTTAACCTAACCTATGTTGCGCCTTAACCTAACCTATGTTGCGCCTTAACCTAACCTATGTTGCGCCTTAACCTAACCTATGTTGCGCCTTAACCTAACCTATGTTGCGCCTTAGCCTAACCTATGTTGCGCCTTAACCTAACCCATATTGTACCTTAACCTAACCCATGTTGCGCCTTAACCTAACCCATATTGTACCTTAACCTAACCCATATTGTACCTTAACCTAACCCATATTGTACCTTAACCTAACCCATATTGTACCTTAACCTAACCCATATTGTACCTTAACCTAACCCATATTGTACCTTAACCTAACCCATATTGTACCTTAACCTAACCCATATTGTACCTTAACCTAACCCATATTGTACCTTAACCTAACCCATATTGTACCTTAACCTAACCTATGTTGCGCCTTAACCTAACCTATGTTGCGCCTTAACCTAACCTATGTTGCGCCTTAACCTAACCTATGTTGCGCCTTAGCCTAACCTATGTTGCGCCTTAACCTAACCCATATTGTACCTTAACCTAACCCATGTTGCGCCTTAACCTAACCCATATTGTACCTTAACCTAACCCATATTGTACCTTAACCTAACCCATATTGTACCTTAACCTAACCCATGTTGTACCTTAACCTAACCCATGTTGTACCTTAACCTAACCCATGTTGCGCCTTAACCTAACCCATGTTGCGCCTTAACCTAACCCATGTTGCGCCTTAACCTAATCTATGTTGCGCCTAAACCTAACCTATGTTGCGCCTAAACCCAACACACGTTGGGCCTAAACCCAACACACGTTGGGCCTAAACCCAACACACGTTGGGCCTTAACCCAACACACGTTGGGCCTTAACCCAACACACGTTGGGCCTTAACCCAACACACGTTGGGCCTTAACCCAACACACGTTGGGCCTTAACCCAACACACGTTGGGCCTTAACCCAACACACGTTGGGCCTTAACCCAACACACGTTGGGCCTTAACCCAACACACGTTGGGCCTTAACCCAACACACGTTGGGCCTTAACCCAACACACGTTGGGCCTTAACCCAACACACGTTGGGCCTTAACCCAACACACGTTGGGCCTTAACCCAACACACGTTGGGCCTTAACCCAACACACGTTGGGCCTTAACCCAACACACGTTGGGCCTTAACCCAACACACGTTGGGCCTTAACCCAACACACGTTGGGCCTTAACCCAACACACGTTGGGCCTTAACCCAACACACGTTGGGCCTTAACCCAACACACGTTGGGCCTTAACCTGCTCTGTAATTGTCATACGACGCGTTAAATTAGTGTAGTGTTGCCTAACTGCAACCCCCGCAATATAGTTTGCTACTCGCACTGCCCGGTCCCCAGAGTATCGCTTCATGTTAAACACCTTGCAGCTATACACTGTAATGCGGATGGCAGCAGGACGTACATGCTCAATGCCCTTCGCAGTTGTTCATTGGCATTCGCATGGCGAAGCACAGCCTACGTTGTGGTACGGCTTGTGTCAACTGTCCGCTGATGTTGTACGTCCAAATCACACACTGTACTGCACATTGGTCCTCATGTACTGAATGATACATCGTGGTACATGTGTGACCGTACCACGACTGCGCCAACAACGGCGAACCATACGGTCCAAATATTGTGCACTCAGCTACGTGTCGTCTCCCTATAAGAGCTGGATTGCAGTATGGTATGCCGTGGATGGCGATCAGCATGAGCCGTCTGTTGATGTAGTGGCGCGTGTTGTCAGACGTAGTCGTCTCTTCTCACACACCGTGATAGCATGGTGCACTGCGTTCCACATCTGCGACATGCGACAGAGGCCGGTTGACAGTCGTTCGCGCAATGGACATCGCATACGTACGGGGGCCACCTTCCACGTGTTCGCGAAGCGTGCACATGTTGTTGCGTGTATGTGGGCAGACATAGTGTGTCGTGACACCTGACACAGGCATGCAACAATCGTTGAATTTGCAAATGGCGATGGACGTCTACGTTTGCTGGTGACGTTACGCAAATGAACAACTGGTAAACCGTTGTGGTGCGGTTGTTCTCGCTAGAGGTGAATCAGTGATGGCGACGATCGGTTGAGCTACCAACCGGTTGTTTCAGCGATACCCACCATGCCCACGAACGTGAATGGCATGTGGGTGTGAAGCGATACGCGGCGGTGGCTGGGTGGGACCGTCCCCGGCCGGTGAGGGGGGGCCTCCCGGCGTGCTGGCCGCGCGGTGCGTGGGCGCACGCGCTACAGCCGGCTGGTGGGGGCGGCCAGTGGCAGGCGCGCCGGCCGACGGAGGCGGCAGGCGGCGCAGCTGCGCGCCGGCGCACCCTGCACGCGGCGCCGTGCGGCCAAAGTAGGTCCTCGCGGGCCCGGTGCGAAGCGCGGTGGACATCTGCAGTGTGCTGGTCCGATTGAGGACTGTGTGCGCTGAGGATGCGCCGCCGCCCGGCGCTCGGCGCCGCGACGCCGTCTGCTGCTCGGTCGCCTCTGCGGTTCTCGCAGGTGGATTGTATCGCAGCTGTGCGGACGTGTTGGCGCGTGCGCTGTGCTGGGAGTGTTCGCTTCGGCACCCAAGTGGGGCTTTTGTCCTTCTGTGGCGCTGGCGTTGGAGCTGCCGGCCACCGTAGGTGGCGCGTGTTGTCTCCCGCCGGCAATGCCACGACAGCACGCTCCCGGGCCTCTGTCGGCAGCGGCAAGCTCAGTTGGGAGCACGGGTGGTCGCACCTAAAGCGTCTACTCGCCAAACTCCGGGCGATTGCGCCTCTCTCGAACCCGACCAAGTACTTAGGACGGCGCTGCGCGCCGCCGGGACCTGAGAGGGTTTCGAGGTGTATTGTGCAGGGGAGCTCAGCCTCCTCCTGTTTGCAGAATAATTGAGCGGACGCTTGCGTGTTCGCGCGGGCCCCCGGGACACACTCCCGGGCGGCCGGCTGCTCAGCTCTAGTTGACGCAGCTCCCTGGTTGATCCTGCCAGTAGTCATATGCTTGTCTCAAAGATTAAGCCATGCATGTCTCAGTACAAGCCGCATTAAGGTGAAACCGCGAATGGCTCATTAAATCAGTTATGGTTCCTTAGATCGTACCCACGTTACTTGGATAACTGTGGTAATTCTAGAGCTAATACATGCAAACAGAGTCCCGACCAGAGATGGAAGGGACGCTTTTATTAGATCAAAACCAATCGGTCGGCTCGTCCGGTCCGTTTGCCTTGGTGACTCTGAATAACTTTGGGCTGATCGCACGGTCCTCGTACCGGCGACGCATCTTTCAAATGTCTGCCTTATCAACTGTCGATGGTAGGTTCTGCGCCTACCATGGTTGTAACGGGTAACGGGGAATCAGGGTTCGATTCCGGAGAGGGAGCCTGAGAAACGGCTACCACATCCAAGGAAGGCAGCAGGCGCGCAAATTACCCACTCCCGGCACGGGGAGGTAGTGACGAAAAATAACGATACGGGACTCATCCGAGGCCCCGTAATCGGAATGAGTACACTTTAAATCCTTTAACGAGTATCTATTGGAGGGCAAGTCTGGTGCCAGCAGCCGCGGTAATTCCAGCTCCAATAGCGTATATTAAAGTTGTTGCGGTTAAAAAGCTCGTAGTTGGATTTGTGTCCCACGCTGTTGGTTCACCGCCCGTCGGTGTTTAACTGGCATGTATCGTGGGACGTCCTGCCGGTGGGGCGAGCTGAAGGCGTGCGACGCGCCTCGTGCGTGCTGGTGCGTCCCGAGGCGGACCCCGTTGCAATCCTACCAGGGTGCTCTTGAGTGAGTGTCTCGGTGGGCCGGCACGTTTACTTTGAACAAATTAGAGTGCTTAAAGCAGGCAAGCCCGCCTGAATACTGTGTGCATGGAATAATGGAATAGGACCTCGGTTCTATTTTGTTGGTTTTCGGAACCCGAGGTAATGATTAATAGGGACAGGCGGGGGCATTCGTATTGCGACGTTAGAGGTGAAATTCTTGGATCGTCGCAAGACGAACAGAAGCGAAAGCATTTGCCAAGTATGTTTTCATTAATCAAGAACGAAAGTTAGAGGTTCGAAGGCGATCAGATACCGCCCTAGTTCTAACCATAAACGATGCCAGCCAGCGATCCGCCGCAGTTCCTCCGATGACTCGGCGGGCAGCCTCCGGGAAACCAAAGCTTTTGGGTTCCGGGGGAAGTATGGTTGCAAAGCTGAAACTTAAAGGAATTGACGGAAGGGCACCACCAGGAGTGGAGCCTGCGGCTTAATTTGACTCAACACGGGAAACCTCACCAGGCCCGGACACCGGAAGGATTGACAGATTGATAGCTCTTTCTTGATTCGGTGGGTGGTGGTGCATGGCCGTTCTTAGTTGGTGGAGCGATTTG
>NW_025726763.1:720000-725000 GCF_021461395.2 Schistocerca americana
AAACCGGCCCCCCCCCCCCCCCAAAACACCTTTCCGTACAACAATGTGTACCTTAACCTAACCCATATTGTGCCTTAACCTAACCCGTATTGTACCTTAACCTAACCCGTATTGCGCCTTAACCTAACCCGTATTGCGCCTTAACCTAACCCGTATTGCGCCTTAACCTAACCCGTATTGCGCCTTAACCTAACCCGTATTGCGCCTTAACCTAACCCGTATTGCGCCTTAACCTAACCCGTATTGCGCCTTAACCTAACCCGTATTGCGCCTTAACCTAACCCGTATTGCGCCTTAACCTAACCCGTATTGCGCCTTAACCTAACCTATGTTGCGCCTTAACCTAACCTATGTTGCGCCTTAACCTAACCTATGTTGCGCCTTAACCTAACCTATGTTGCGCCTTAACCTAACCTATGTTGCGCCTTAACCTAACCTATGTTGCGCCTTAACCTAACCTATGTTGCGCCTTAACCTAACCTATGTTGCGCCTTAACCTAACCTATGTTGCGCCTTAACCTAACCTATGTTGCGCCTTAGCCTAACCTATGTTGCGCCTTAACCTAACCCATATTGTACCTTAACCTAACCCATGTTGCGCCTTAACCTAACCCATATTGTACCTTAACCTAACCCATATTGTACCTTAACCTAACCCATATTGTACCTTAACCTAACCCATATTGTACCTTAACCTAACCCATATTGTACCTTAACCTAACCCATATTGTACCTTAACCTAACCCATATTGTACCTTAACCTAACCCATATTGTACCTTAACCTAACCCATATTGTACCTTAACCTAACCTATGTTGCGCCTTAACCTAACCTATGTTGCGCCTTAACCTAACCTATGTTGCGCCTTAGCCTAACCTATGTTGCGCCTTAACCTAACCCATATTGTACCTTAACCTAACCCATGTTGCGCCTTAACCTAACCCATATTGTACCTTAACCTAACCCATATTGTACCTTAACCTAACCCATATTGTACCTTAACCTAACCCATATTGTACCTTAACCTAACCCATGTTGTACCTTAACCTAACCCATGTTGTACCTTAACCTAACCCATGTTGCGCCTTAACCTAACCCATGTTGCGCCTTAACCTAACCCATGTTGCGCCTTAACCTAACCTATGTTGCGCCTAAACCTAACCTATGTTGCGCCTAAACCCAACACACGTTGGGCCTAAACCCAACACACGTTGGGCCTAAACCCAACACACGTTGGGCCTTAACCCAACACACGTTGGGCCTTAACCCAACACACGTTGGGCCTTAACCCAACACACGTTGGGCCTTAACCCAACACACGTTGGGCCTTAACCCAACACACGTTGGGCCTTAACCCAACACACGTTGGGCCTTAACCCAACACACGTTGGGCCTTAACCCAACACACGTTGGGCCTTAACCCAACACACGTTGGGCCTTAACCCAACACACGTTGGGCCTTAACCCAACACACGTTGGGCCTTAACCCAACACACGTTGGGCCTTAACCCAACACACGTTGGGCCTTAACCCAACACACGTTGGGCCTTAACCCAACACACGTTGGGCCTTAACCCAACACACGTTGGGCCTTAACCCAACACACGTTGGGCCTTAACCCAACACACGTTGGGCCTTAACCTGCTCTGTAATTGTCATACGACGCGTTAAATTAGTGTAGTGTTGCCTAACTGCAACCCCCGCAATATAGTTTGCTACTCGCACTGCCCGGTCCCCAGAGTATCGCTTCATGTTAAACACCTTGCAGCTATACACTGTAATGCGGATGGCAGCAGGACGTACATGCTCAATGCCCTTCGCAGTTGTTCATTGGCATTCGCATGGCGAAGCACAGCCTACGTTGTGGTACGGCTTGTGTCAACTGTCCGCTGATGTTGTACGTCCAAATCACACACTGTACTGCACATTGGTCCTCATGTACTGAATGATACATCGTGGTACATGTGTGACCGTACCACGACTGCGCCAACAACGGCGAACCATACGGTCCAAATATTGTGCACTCAGCTACGTGTCGTCTCCCTATAAGAGCTGGATTGCAGTATGGTATGCCGTGGATGGCGATCAGCATGAGCCGTCTGTTGATGTAGTGGCGCGTGTTGTCAGACGTAGTCGTCTCTTCTCACACACCGTGATAGCATGGTGCACTGCGTTCCACATCTGCGACATGCGACAGAGGCCGGTTGACAGTCGTTCGCGCAATGGACATCGCATACGTACGGGGGCCACCTTCCACGTGTTCGCGAAGCGTGCACATGTTGTTGCGTGTATGTGGGCAGACATAGTGTGTCGTGACACCTGACACAGGCATGCAACAATCGTTGAATTTGCAAATGGCGATGGACGTCTACGTTTGCTGGTGACGTTACG
Source organism: Schistocerca americana (assembly GCF_021461395.2). Classification (NCBI taxonomy): domain Eukaryota; kingdom Metazoa; phylum Arthropoda; class Insecta; order Orthoptera; family Acrididae; genus Schistocerca; species Schistocerca americana. The sequence goes on from NW_025726763.1 coordinate 722,392, forward strand.
CAAATGAACAACTGGTAAACCGTTGTGGTGCGGTTGTTCTCGCTAGAGGTGAATCAGTGATGGCGACGATCGGTTGAGCTACCAACCGGTTGTTTCAGCGATACCCACCATGCCCACGAACGTGAATGGCATGTGGGTGTGAAGCGATACGCGGCGGTGGCTGGGTGGGACCGTCCCCGGCCGGTGAGGGGGGGCCTCCCGGCGTGCTGGCCGCGCGGTGCGTGGGCGCACGCGCTACAGCCGGCTGGTGGGGGCGGCCAGTGGCAGGCGCGCCGGCCGACGGAGGCGGCAGGCGGCGCAGCTGCGCGCCGGCGCACCCTGCACGCGGCGCCGTGCGGCCAAAGTAGGTCCTCGCGGGCCCGGTGCGAAGCGCGGTGGACATCTGCAGTGTGCTGGTCCGATTGAGGACTGTGTGCGCTGAGGATGCGCCGCCGCCCGGCGCTCGGCGCCGCGACGCCGTCTGCTGCTCGGTCGCCTCTGCGGTTCTCGCAGGTGGATTGTATCGCAGCTGTGCGGACGTGTTGGCGCGTGCGCTGTGCTGGGAGTGTTCGCTTCGGCACCCAAGTGGGGCTTTTGTCCTTCTGTGGCGCTGGCGTTGGAGCTGCCGGCCACCGTAGGTGGCGCGTGTTGTCTCCCGCTGGCAATGCCACGACAGCACGCTCCCGGGCCTCTGTCGGCAGCGGCAAGCTCAGTTGGGAGCACGGGTGGTCGCACCTAAAGCGTCTACTCGCCAAACTCCGGGCGATTGCGCCTCTCTCGAACCCGACCAAGTACTTAGGACGGCGCTGCGCGCCGCCGGGACCTGAGAGGGTTTCGAGGTGTATTGTGCAGGGGAGCTCAGCCTCCTCCTGTTTGCAGAATAATTGAGCGGACGCTTGCGTGTTCGCGCGGGCCCCCGGGACACACTCCCGGGCGGCCGGCTGCTCAGCTCTAGTTGACGCAGCTCCCTGGTTGATCCTGCCAGTAGTCATATGCTTGTCTCAAAGATTAAGCCATGCATGTCTCAGTACAAGCCGCATTAAGGTGAAACCGCGAATGGCTCATTAAATCAGTTATGGTTCCTTAGATCGTACCCACGTTACTTGGATAACTGTGGTAATTCTAGAGCTAATACATGCAAACAGAGTCCCGACCAGAGATGGAAGGGACGCTTTTATTAGATCAAAACCAATCGGTCGGCTCGTCCGGTCCGTTTGCCTTGGTGACTCTGAATAACTTTGGGCTGATCGCACGGTCCTCGTACCGGCGACGCATCTTTCAAATGTCTGCCTTATCAACTGTCGATGGTAGGTTCTGCGCCTACCATGGTTGTAACGGGTAACGGGGAATCAGGGTTCGATTCCGGAGAGGGAGCCTGAGAAACGGCTACCACATCCAAGGAAGGCAGCAGGCGCGCAAATTACCCACTCCCGGCACGGGGAGGTAGTGACGAAAAATAACGATACGGGACTCATCCGAGGCCCCGTAATCGGAATGAGTACACTTTAAATCCTTTAACGAGTATCTATTGGAGGGCAAGTCTGGTGCCAGCAGCCGCGGTAATTCCAGCTCCAATAGCGTATATTAAAGTTGTTGCGGTTAAAAAGCTCGTAGTTGGATTTGTGTCCCACGCTGTTGGTTCACCGCCCGTCGGTGTTTAACTGGCATGTATCGTGGGACGTCCTGCCGGTGGGGCGAGCTGAAGGCGTGCGACGCGCCTCGTGCGTGCTCGTGCGTCCCGAGGCGGACCCCGTTGCAGTCCTACCAGGGTGCTCTTGAGTGAGTGTCTCGGTGGGCCGGCACGTTTACTTTGAACAAATTAGAGTGCTTAAAGCAGGCAAGCCCGCCTGAATACTGTGTGCATGGAATAATGGAATAGGACCTCGGTTCTATTTTGTTGGTTTTCGGAACCCGAGGTAATGATTAATAGGGACAGGCGGGGGCATTCGTATTGCGACGTTAGAGGTGAAATTCTTGGATCGTCGCAAGACGAACAGAAGCGAAAGCATTTGCCAAGTATGTTTTCATTAATCAAGAACGAAAGTTAGAGGTTCGAAGGCGATCAGATACCGCCCTAGTTCTAACCATAAACGATGCCAGCCAGCGATCCGCCGCAGTTCCTCCGATGACTCGGCGGGCAGCCTCCGGGAAACCAAAGCTTTTGGGTTCCGGGGGAAGTATGGTTGCAAAGCTGAAACTTAAAGGAATTGACGGAAGGGCACCACCAGGAGTGGAGCCTGCGGCTTAATTTGACTCAACACGGGAAACCTCACCAGGCCCGGACACCGGAAGGATTGACAGATTGATAGCTCTTTCTTGATTCGGTGGGTGGTGGTGCATGGCCGTTCTTAGTTGGTGGAGCGATTTGTCTGGTTAATTCCGATAACGAACGAGACTCTAGCCTGCTAACTAGTCGCGTGACATCCTTCGTGCTGTCAGCGATTACTTTTCTTCTTAGAGGGACAGGCGGCTTCTAGCCGCACGAGATTGAGCAATAACAGGTCTGTGATGCCCTTAGATGTTCTGGGCCGCACGCGCGCTACACTGAAGGAATCAGCGTGTCTTCCTAGGCCGAAAGGTCGGGGTAACCCGCTGAACCTCCTTCGTGCTAGGGATTGGGGCTTGCAATT
>NW_025726763.1:732500-735000 GCF_021461395.2 Schistocerca americana
TATTGCGCCTTAACCTAACCCGTATTGCGCCTTAACCTAACCCGTATTGCGCCTTAACCTAACCTATGTTGCGCCTTAACCTAACCTATGTTGCGCGTTAACCTAACCTATGTTGCGCCTTAACCTAACCTATGTTGCGCCTTAACCTAACCTATGTTGCGCCTTAACCTAACCTATGTTGCGCCTTAACCTAACCTATGTTGCGCCTTAACCTAACCTATGTTGCGCCTTAACCTAACCTATGTTGCGCCTTAACCTAACCTATGTTGCGCCTTAGCCTAACCTATGTTGCGCCTTAACCTAACCCATATTGTACCTTAACCTAACCCATGTTGCGCCTTAACCTAACCCATATTGTACCTTAACCTAACCCATATTGTACCTTAACCTAACCCATATTGTACCTTAACCTAACCCATATTGTACCTTAACCTAACCCATATTGTACCTTAACCTAACCCATATTGTACCTTAACCTAACCCATATTGTACCTTAACCTAACCCATATTGTACCTTAACCTAACCCATATTGTACCTTAACCTAACCTATGTTGCGCCTTAACCTAACCTATGTTGCGCCTTAACCTAACCTATGTTGCGCCTTAGCCTAACCTATGTTGCGCCTTAACCTAACCCATATTGTACCTTAACCTAACCCATGTTGCGCCTTAACCTAACCCATATTGTAAGTTAACCTAACCCATATTGTACCTTAACCTAACCCATATTGTACCTTAACCTAACCCATGTTGTACCTTAACCTAACCCATGTTGTACCTTAACCTAACCCATGTTGCGCCTTAACCTAACCCATGTTGCGCCTTAACCTAACCCATGTTGCGCCTTAACCTAACGTATGTTGCGCCTAAACCTAACCTATGTTGCGCCTAAACCCAACACACGTTGGGCCTAAACCCAACACACGTTGGGCCTTAACCCAACACACGTTGGGCCTTAACCCAACACACGTTGGGCCTTAACCCAACACACGTTGGGCCTTAACCCAACACACGTTGGGCCTTAACCCAACACACGTTGGGCCTTAACCCAACACACGTTGGGCCTTAACCCAACACACGTTGGGCCTTAACCCAACACACGTTGGGCCTTAACCCAACACACGTTGGGCCTTAACCCAACACACGTTGGGCCTTAACCCAACACACGTTGGGCCTTAACCCAACACACGTTGGGCCTTAACCCAACACACGTTGGGCCTTAACCCAACACACGTTGGGCCTTAACCCAACACACGTTGGGCCTTAACCCAACACACGTTGGGCCTTAACCCAACACACGTTGGGCCTTAACCTGCTCTGTAATTGTCATACGACGCGTTAAATTAGTGTAGTGTTGCCTAACTGCAACCCCCGCAATATAGTTTGCTACTCGCACTGCCCGGTCCCCAGAGTATCGCTTCATGTTAAACACCTTGCAGCTATACACTGTAATGCGGATGGCAGCAGGACGTACATGCTCAATGCCCTTCGCAGTTGTTCATTGGCATTCGCATGGCGAAGCACAGCCTACGTTGTGGTACGGCTTGTGTCAACTGTCCGCTGATGTTGTACGTCCAAATCACACACTGTACTGCACATTGGTCCTCATGTACTGAATGATACATCGTGGTACATGTGTGACCGTACCACGACTGCGCCAACAACGGCGAACCATACGGTCCAAATATTGTGCACTCAGCTACGTGTCGTCTCCCTATAAGAGCTGGATTGCAGTATGGTATGCCGTGGATGGCGATCAGCATGAGCCGTCTGTTGATGTAGTGGCGCGTGTTGTCAGACGTAGTCGTCTCTTCTCACACACCGTGATAGCATGGTGCACTGCGTTCCACATCTGCGACATGCGACAGAGGCCGGTTGACAGTCGTTCGCGCAATGGACATCGCATACGTACGGGGGCCACCTTCCACGTGTTCGCGAAGCGTGCACATGTTGTTGCGTGTATGTGGGCAGACATAGTGTGTCGTGACACCTGACACAGGCATGCAACAATCGTTGAATTTGCAAATGGCGATGGACGTCTACGTTTGCTGGTGACGTTACGCAAATGAACAACTGGTAAACCGTTGTGGTGCGGTTGTTCTCGCTAGAGGTGAATCAGTGATGGCGACGATCGGTTGAGCTACCAACCGGTTGTTTCAGCGATACCCACCATGCCCACGAACGTGAATGGCATGTGGGTGTGAAGCGATACGCGGCGGTGGCTGGGTGGGACCGTCCCCGGCCGGTGAGGGGGGGCCTCCCGGCGTGCTGGCCGCGCGGTGCGTGGGCGCACGCGCTACAGCCGGCTGGTGGGGGCGGCCAGTGGCAGGCGCGCCGGCCGACGGAGGCGGCAGGCGGCGCAGCTGCGCGCCGGCGCACCCTGCACGCGGCGCCGTGCGGCCAAAGTAGGTCCTCGCGGGCCCGGTGCGAAGCGCGGTGGACATCTGCAGTGTGCTGGTCCGATTGAGGACTGTGTGCGCTGAGGATGCGCCGCCGCCCG
>NW_025726763.1:745000-747500 GCF_021461395.2 Schistocerca americana
CCCATATTGTACCTTAACCTAACCCATATTGTACCTTAACCTAACCCATATTGTACCTTAACCTAACCCATATTGTACCTTAACCTAACCCATATTGTACCTTAACCTAACCCATATTGTACCTTAACCTAACCCATATTGTACCTTAACCTAACCCATATTGTACCTTAACCTAACCCATATTGTACCTTAACCTAACCTATGTTGCGCCTTAACCTAACCTATGTTGCGCCTTAACCTAACCTATGTTGCGCCTTAGCCTAACCTATGTTGCGCCTTAACCTAACCCATATTGTACCTTAACCTAACCCATGTTGCGCCTTAACCTAACCCATATTGTACCTTAACCTAACCCATATTGTACCTTAACCTAACCCATATTGTACCTTAACCTAACCCATATTGTACCTTAACCTAACCCATGTTGTACCTTAACCTAACCCATGTTGTACCTTAACCTAACCCATGTTGCGCCTTAACCTAACCCATGTTGCGCCTTAACCTAACCCATGTTGCGCCTTAACCTAACCTATGTTGCGCCTAAACCTAACCTATGTTGCGCCTAAACCCAACACACGTTGGGCCTAAACCCAACACACGTTGGGCCTAAACCCAACACACGTTGGGCCTTAACCCAACACACGTTGGGCCTTAACCCAACACACGTTGGGCCTTAACCCAACACACGTTGGGCCTTAACCCAACACACGTTGGGCCTTAACCCAACACACGTTGGGCCTTAACCCAACACACGTTGGGCCTTAACCCAACACACGTTGGGCCTTAACCCAACACACGTTGGGCCTTAACCCAACACACGTTGGGCCTTAACCCAACACACGTTGGGCCTTAACCCAACACACGTTGGGCCTTAACCCAACACACGTTGGGCCTTAACCCAACACACGTTGGGCCTTAACCCAACACACGTTGGGCCTTAACCCAACACACGTTGGGCCTTAACCCAACACACGTTGGGCCTTAACCCAACACACGTTGGGCCTTAACCCAACACACGTTGGGCCTTAACCTGCTCTGTAATTGTCATACGACGCGTTAAATTAGTGTAGTGTTGCCTAACTGCAACCCCCGCAATATAGTTTGCTACTCGCACTGCCCGGTCCCCAGAGTATCGCTTCATGTTAAACACCTTGCAGCTATACACTGTAATGCGGATGGCAGCAGGACGTACATGCTCAATGCCCTTCGCAGTTGTTCATTGGCATTCGCATGGCGAAGCACAGCCTACGTTGTGGTACGGCTTGTGTCAACTGTCCGCTGATGTTGTACGTCCAAATCACACACTGTACTGCACATTGGTCCTCATGTACTGAATGATACATCGTGGTACATGTGTGACCGTACCACGACTGCGCCAACAACGGCGAACCATACGGTCCAAATATTGTGCACTCAGCTACGTGTCGTCTCCCTATAAGAGCTGGATTGCAGTATGGTATGCCGTGGATGGCGATCAGCATGAGCCGTCTGTTGATGTAGTGGCGCGTGTTGTCAGACGTAGTCGTCTCTTCTCACACACCGTGATAGCATGGTGCACTGCGTTCCACATCTGCGACATGCGACAGAGGCCGGTTGACAGTCGTTCGCGCAATGGACATCGCATACGTACGGGGGCCACCTTCCACGTGTTCGCGAAGCGTGCACATGTTGTTGCGTGTATGTGGGCAGACATAGTGTGTCGTGACACCTGACACAGGCATGCAACAATCGTTGAATTTGCAAATGGCGATGGACGTCTACGTTTGCTGGTGACGTTACGCAAATGAACAACTGGTAAACCGTTGTGGTGCGGTTGTTCTCGCTAGAGGTGAATCAGTGATGGCGACGATCGGTTGAGCTACCAACCGGTTGTTTCAGCGATACCCACCATGCCCACGAACGTGAATGGCATGTGGGTGTGAAGCGATACGCGGCGGTGGCTGGGTGGGACCGTCCCCGGCCGGTGAGGGGGGGCCTCCCGGCGTGCTGGCCGCGCGGTGCGTGGGCGCACGCGCTACAGCCGGCTGGTGGGGGCGGCCAGTGGCAGGCGCGCCGGCCGACGGAGGCGGCAGGCGGCGCAGCTGCGCGCCGGCGCACCCTGCACGCGGCGCCGTGCGGCCAAAGTAGGTCCTCGCGGGCCCGGTGCGAAGCGCGGTGGACATCTGCAGTGTGCTGGTCCGATTGAGGACTGTGTGCGCTGAGGATGCGCCGCCGCCCGGCGCTCGGCGCCGCGACGCCGTCTGCTGCTCGGTCGCCTCTGCGGTTCTCGCAGGTGGATTGTATCGCAGCTGTGCGGACGTGTTGGCGCGTGCGCTGTGCTGGGAGTGTTGGCTTCGGCACCCAAGTGGGGCTTTTGTCCTTCTGTGGCGCTGGCGTTGGAGCTGCCGGCCACCGTAGGTGGCGCGTGTTGTCTCCCGCCGGCAATGCCACGACAGCACGCTCCCGGGCCTCTGTCGGCAGCGGCAAGCTCAGTTGGGAGCACGGGTGGTCGCACCTAAAG
>NW_025726763.1:757500-760000 GCF_021461395.2 Schistocerca americana
CTAACCCATATTGTACCTTAACCTAACCCATGTTGCGCCTTAACCTAACCCATATTGTACCTTAACCTAACCCATATTGTACCTTAACCTAACCCATACTGTACCTTAACCTAACCCATATTGTACCTTAACCTAACCCATGTTGTACCTTAACCTAACCCATGTTGTACCTTAACCTAACCCATGTTGCGCCTTAACCTAACCCATGTTGCGCCTTAACCTAACCCATGTTGCGCCTTAACCTAACCTATGTTGCGCCTAAACCTAACCTATGTTGCGCCTAAACCCAACACACGTTGGGCCTAAACCCAACACACGTTGGGCCTAAACCCAACACACGTTGGGCCTTAACCCAACACACGTTGGGCCTTAACCCAACACACGTTGGGCCTTAACCCAACACACGTTGGGCCTTAACCCAACACACGTTGGGCCTTAACCCAACACACGTTGGGCCTTAACCCAACACACGTTGGGCCTTAACCCAACACACGTTGGGCCTTAACCCAACACACGTTGGGCCTTAACCCAACACACGTTGGGCCTTAACCCAACACACGTTGGGCCTTAACCCAACACACGTTGGGCCTTAACCCAACACACGTTGGGCCTTAACCCAACACACGTTGGGCCTTAACCCAACACACGTTGGGCCTTAACCCAACACACGTTGGGCCTTAACCCAACACACGTTGGGCCTTAACCCAACACACGTTGGGCCTTAACCTGCTCTGTAATTGTCATACGACGCGTTAAATTAGTGTAGTGTTGCCTAACTGCAACCCCCGCAATATAGTTTGCTACTCGCACTGCCCGGTCCCCAGAGTATCGCTTCATGTTAAACACCTTGCAGCTATACACTGTAATGCGGATGGCAGCAGGACGTACATGCTCAATGCCCTTCGCAGTTGTTCATTGGCATTCGCATGGCGAAGCACAGCCTACGTTGTGGTACGGCTTGTGTCAACTGTCCGCTGATGTTGTACGTCCAAATCACACACTGTACTGCACATTGGTCCTCATGTACTGAATGATACATCGTGGTACATGTGTGACCGTACCACGACTGCGCCAACAACGGCGAACCATACGGTCCAAATATTGTGCACTCAGCTACGTGTCGTCTCCCTATAAGAGCTGGATTGCAGTATGGTATGCCGTGGATGGCGATCAGCATGAGCCGTCTGTTGATGTAGTGGCGCGTGTTGTCAGACGTAGTCGTCTCTTCTCACACACCGTGATAGCATGGTGCACTGCGTTCCACATCTGCGACATGCGACAGAGGCCGGTTGACAGTCGTTCGCGCAATGGACATCGCATACGTACGGGGGCCACCTTCCACGTGTTCGCGAAGCGTGCACATGTTGTTGCGTGTATGTGGGCAGACATAGTGTGTCGTGACACCTGACACAGGCATGCAACAATCGTTGAATTTGCAAATGGCGATGGACGTCTACGTTTGCTGGTGACGTTACGCAAATGAACAACTGGTAAACCGTTGTGGTGCGGTTGTTCTCGCTAGAGGTGAATCAGTGATGGCGACGATCGGTTGAGCTACCAACCGGTTGTTTCAGCGATACCCACCATGCCCACGAACGTGAATGGCATGTGGGTGTGAAGCGATACGCGGCGGTGGCTGGGTGGGACCGTCCCCGGCCGGTGAGGGGGGGCCTCCCGGCGTGCTGGCCGCGCGGTGCGTGGGCGCACGCGCTACAGCCGGCTGGTGGGGGCGGCCAGTGGCAGGCGCGCCGGCCGACGGAGGCGGCAGGCGGCGCAGCTGCGCGCCGGCGCACCCTGCACGCGGCGCCGTGCGGCCAAAGTAGGTCCTCGCGGGCCCGGTGCGAAGCGCGGTGGACATCTGCAGTGTGCTGGTCCGATTGAGGACTGTGTGCGCTGAGGATGCGCCGCCGCCCGGCGCTCGGCGCCGCGACGCCGTCTGCTGCTCGGTCGCCTCTGCGGTTCTCGCAGGTGGATTGTATCGCAGCTGTGCGGACGTGTTGGCGCGTGCGCTGTGCTGGGAGTGTTCGCTTCGGCACCCAAGTGGGGCTTTTGTCCTTCTGTGGCGCTGGCGTTGGAGCTGCCGGCCACCGTAGGTGGCGCGTGTTGTCTCCCGCCGGCAATGCCACGACAGCACGCTCCCGGGCCTCTGTCGGCAGCGGCAAGCTCAGTTGGGAGCACGGGTGGTCGCACCTAAAGCGTCTACTCGCCAAACTCCGGGCGATTGCGCCTCTCTCGAACCCGACCAAGTACTTAGGACGGCGCTGCGCGCCGCCGGGACCTGAGAGGGTTTCGAGGTGTATTGTGCAGGGGAGCTCAGCCTCCTCCTGTTTGCAGAATAATTGAGCGGACGCTTGCGTGTTCGCGCGGGCCCCCGGGACACACTCCCGGGCGGCCGGCTGCTCAGCTCTAGTTGACGCAGCTCCCTGGTTGATCCTGCCAGTAGTCATATGCTTGTCTCAAAGATTAAGCCATGCATGTCTCAGTACAAGCCGCATTAAGG
>NW_025726763.1:765000-767500 GCF_021461395.2 Schistocerca americana
GCGCGGGCGTGGTCTGCTCTCGCCGTTGGTTGGCCTCGTGCTGGCCGGCGGTGCAGGATGCGCGCGCCTGCGCGGCGTTCGCGCCCCGGTGCTTCAACCTGCGTGCAGGATCCGAGCTCGGTCCCGTGCCTTGGCCTCCCACGGATCTTCCTTGCTGCGAGGCCGCGTCCGCCTTAGCGTGCTCCTCCGGGGGCGCGCGGGTGCGCGGATTCTCTTCGGCCGCCATTCAACGATCAACTCAGAACTGGCACGGACTGGGGGAATCCGACTGTCTAATTAAAACAAAGCATTGCGATGGCCCTAGCGGGTGTTGACGCAATGTGATTTCTGCCCAGTGCTCTGAATGTCAACGTGAAGAAATTCAAGCAAGCGCGGGTAAACGGCGGGAGTAACTATGACTGCATCCGGACTATGGCTGCATCCGGACTTGGCTTCTCGAAGTGCGGTCTTGATGTAGTCGTGCTGCTGCTGCGAGGTGCCTTCCTTGGGTTATAGTTACAGGGAGAGTGATGCGCAATACATGGGCCTAGCCCTCTTAGCCTCTCCTCTCCTGCGGTCTTCTCCCCTTCTCGTGGGCCCGCTGATTTCGCAGAGTGGAAGACCGCACCAGGGGCTTGGGGGGGTTACCAGCCCCCCCTCGCACTATCCCTTTTTTAGTTGGGGGCAGTAAGCAGAGAATAAGTGGTGGCCCTTCCGCTGAAGGTGCCACCCCAACTCCCCCAGCACCTAGCCGGCCAACCGGCCGTGCCGAAAATCTTGTAACTTTTGCAGCTATGTATACCTGTAGTGAGTGCCACCGCAGCTTTACAACCAAGAACGGTCTCGGGGTCCATCGCCGCCGCCAACACCTTGCGGCCGCCAACGCGGAGATCGTCACGGAGAGGCATCGCGCGAGGTGGACGGAGGAAGAAGTCCTGTCGCTCGCCAAGGCGGAGGCCGAACTGTTCCTTGAGAGGGACGCCCGGTTCTTCTTTGTCAATCAAGAACTCATCAGGATGTTCCCCGACCGAACGCTCGAGGCAATCAAGTGCCGACGGCGGCAAGCTGCCCACAAGCAGCTTGTCCGCCAATTCATGGAGGCGCTTGAGATCGGTCGGGGGGAAGAGCCGGCGTCCCGCCGGGGAGCAGCGAGCCCGCTGCCTGACGCGGGCGAGGCCGCTGCGCCGCCCGTCGACGCAGCCGAGGACTTCGCGGCCGACACCACCGGGCCGCCGCCGGAGGGGCCGACTGACGCCGCCATCTGGGAGCATCTGGCGGGGCTACCCGCTTCCGCCCAGCGTTTCTCTGCCCTGGATCGTGTCATAGGTCTGGGGCGGGGCACGCCGCCCGATGTCATCCTGGGCATGCTCCCGGATGCCCTTGCGTCGGTCGGGTCCAGAGGGGAGAGATCGATCACCAGGACACAGCGGCCGCGCCAACCATCGAAGCGGCCGCCTGCCGCGCCGCCGACGCAGAAGCGCAAGCGGCGCCGCTGGGAGTACGCGAGAACGCAGGATGCCTTCCGACGGTCGCGTGCACGTTGCGTGCGCGGCCTCTTGGACGGCACCCTGCTCCAGCCGCCACCTGCCATCCCTGGTCTGCTGGACTTCTGGGCGGACCTCTTCACCAAGAAGCCCATCTCCACCGCGGGCTTCATTCGTGACCGCCTCCTCCCGCACTCAGAGCCTGTCGCTCTCGAGTGCATATGGGGGCCGGTCACACATGAGGAGGTCGCCGCCGCGTTGCCGCCCAGGGGATCAGCAGCCGGGCCGGACGGCCTTACCCCAGCGGAGTTGCGGCGCCTGCCGCACGAAGTCCTGGTGAAAGTGATGAATCTCTTCCTTCTGGCCCGCGCCCTTCCGGAACGCCTGCTTCGCGCGCGGACGTCCCTTCTCCCGAAAACGGCTGCACCAACATCCCCCGCTGACTTTCGCCCCATTACGGTCTGCTCGGTGTTGGCGCGGACCTTTCACAAGGTTCTCGCGTCACGCCTGATGCGCGCATGTGCTGTGGACGAACGTCAGCGGGCATTCATCCCTCGGGATGGGATGTTGGAAAATACCTTCATCTTGGACACTGCTCTCACCGACGCAGTTCGCTCCTGCCGCTCTGTCTTTGTGGCATCGATCGACGTATCTAAGGCATTCGATTCGGTAGATCATGCTGCCCTTCGCCCCGTGCTGAAGGCGCATGGCCTGCCGGATTGCTTTGTCGAGTATGTCGAGCGGTGCTACGAGGGCAGCACGACAGTGATAGCGGACGGCGCCGGCGTGGGCGTGTCTGTGCAGCCAGCACGGGGCGTTCGCCAGGGCGATCCCCTCTCCCCCCTCCTGTTCAACTTTGCGGTGGACTACGTTTTAGGCCAACTGCCCTCCCACATCGGAGCTCGGATCCTCGGTCGCAGAGTCAACGCTGCGGCCTTTGCAGATGACGTCTTGCTGTTTGCAGCGACCCCGAGGGGCTTGCAGTCCCTCATCGACGCAGCTACCGCAGCCCTCGCCCACCTGGGGCTGCAGATCAA
>NW_025726763.1:772500-779424 GCF_021461395.2 Schistocerca americana
ATGATGCCGCAGTCATTTACTTACGATATTCACAATCAACAAACCGGCCCCCCCCCCCCAAAACACCTTTCCGTACAACAATGTGTACCTTAACCTAACCCATATTGTGCCTTAACCTAACCCGTATTGTACCTTAACCTAACCCGTATTGCGCCTTAACCTAACCCGTATTGCGCCTTAACCTAACCCGTATTGCGCCTTAACCTAACCCGTATTGCGCCTTAACCTAACCCGTATTGCGCCTTAACCTAACCCGTATTGCGCCTTAACCTAACCCGTATTGCGCCTTAACCTAACCCGTATTGCGCCTTAACCTAACCCGTATTGCGCCTTAACCTAACCCGTATTGCGCCTTAACCTAACCTATGTTGCGCCTTAACCTAACCTATGTTGCGCCTTAACCTAACCTATGTTGCGCCTTAACCTAACCTATGTTGCGCCTTAACCTAACCTATGTTGCGCCTTAACCTAACCTATGTTGCGCCTTAACCTAACCTATGTTGCGCCTTAACCTAACCTATGTTGCGCCTTAACCTAACCTATGTTGCGCCTTAACCTAACCTATGTTGCGCCTTAGCCTAACCTATGTTGCGCCTTAACCTAACCCATATTGTACCTTAACCTAACCCATGTTGCGCCTTAACCTAACCCATATTGTACCTTAACCTAACCCATATTGTACCTTAACCTAACCCATATTGTACCTTAACCTAACCCATATTGTACCTTAACCTAACCCATATTGTACCTTAACCTAACCCATATTGTACCTTAACCTAACCCATATTGTACCTTAACCTAACCCATATTGTACCTTAACCTAACCCATATTGTACCTTAACCTAACCTATGTTGCGCCTTAACCTAACCTATGTTGCGCCTTAACCTAACCTATGTTGCGCCTTAGCCTAACCTATGTTGCGCCTTAACCTAACCCATATTGTACCTTAACCTAACCCATGTTGCGCCTTAACCTAACCCATATTGTACCTTAACCTAACCCATATTGTACCTTAACCTAACCCATATTGTACCTTAACCTAACCCATATTGTACCTTAACCTAACCCATGTTGTACCTTAACCTAACCCATGTTGTACCTTAACCTAACCCATGTTGCGCCTTAACCTAACCCATGTTGCGCCTTAACCTAACCCATGTTGCGCCTTAACCTAACCTATGTTGCGCCTAAACCTAACCTATGTTGCGCCTAAACCCAACACACGTTGGGCCTAAACCCAACACACGTTGGGCCTAAACCCAACACACGTTGGGCCTTAACCCAACACACGTTGGGCCTTAACCCAACACACGTTGGGCCTTAACCCAACACACGTTGGGCCTTAACCCAACACACGTTGGGCCTTAACCCAACACACGTTGGGCCTTAACCCAACACACGTTGGGCCTTAACCCAACACACGTTGGGCCTTAACCCAACACACGTTGGGCCTTAACCCAACACACGTTGGGCCTTAACCCAACACACGTTGGGCCTTAACCCAACACACGTTGGGCCTTAACCCAACACACGTTGGGCCTTAACCCAACACACGTTGGGCCTTAACCCAACACACGTTGGGCCTTAACCCAACACACGTTGGGCCTTAACCCAACACACGTTGGGCCTTAACCCAACACACGTTGGGCCTTAACCCAACACACGTTGGGCCTTAACCCAACACACGTTGGGCCTTAACCCAACACACGTTGGGCCTTAACCTGCTCTGTAATTGTCATACGACGCGTTAAATTAGTGTAGTGTTGCCTAACTGCAACCCCCGCAATATAGTTTGCTACTCGCACTGCCCGGTCCCCAGAGTATCGCTTCATGTTAAACACCTTGCAGCTATACACTGTAATGCGGATGGCAGCAGGACGTACATGCTCAATGCCCTTCGCAGTTGTTCATTGGCATTCGCATGGCGAAGCACAGCCTACGTTGTGGTACGGCTTGTGTCAACTGTCCGCTGATGTTGTACGTCCAAATCACACACTGTACTGCACATTGGTCCTCATGTACTGAATGATACATCGTGGTACATGTGTGACCGTACCACGACTGCGCCAACAACGGCGAACCATACGGTCCAAATATTGTGCACTCAGCTACGTGTCGTCTCCCTATAAGAGCTGGATTGCAGTATGGTATGCCGTGGATGGCGATCAGCATGAGCCGTCTGTTGATGTAGTGGCGCGTGTTGTCAGACGTAGTCGTCTCTTCTCACACACCGTGATAGCATGGTGCACTGCGTTCCACATCTGCGACATGCGACAGAGGCCGGTTGACAGTCGTTCGCGCAATGGACATCGCATACGTACGGGGGCCACCTTCCACGTGTTCGCGAAGCGTGCACATGTTGTTGCGTGTATGTGGGCAGACATAGTGTGTCGTGACACCTGACACAGGCATGCAACAATCGTTGAATTTGCAAATGGCGATGGACGTCTACGTTTGCTGGTGACGTTACGCAAATGAACAACTGGTAAACCGTTGTGGTGCGGTTGTTCTCGCTAGAGGTGAATCAGTGATGGCGACGATCGGTTGAGCTACCAACCGGTTGTTTCAGCGATACCCACCATGCCCACGAACGTGAATGGCATGTGGGTGTGAAGCGATACGCGGCGGTGGCTGGGTGGGACCGTCCCCGGCCGGTGAGGGGGGGCCTCCCGGCGTGCTGGCCGCGCGGTGCGTGGGCGCACGCGCTACAGCCGGCTGGTGGGGGCGGCCAGTGGCAGGCGCGCCGGCCGACGGAGGCGGCAGGCGGCGCAGCTGCGCGCCGGCGCACCCTGCACGCGGCGCCGTGCGGCCAAAGTAGGTCCTCGCGGGCCCGGTGCGAAGCGCGGTGGACATCTGCAGTGTGCTGGTCCGATTGAGGACTGTGTGCGCTGAGGATGCGCCGCCGCCCGGCGCTCGGCGCCGCGACGCCGTCTGCTGCTCGGTCGCCTCTGCGGTTCTCGCAGGTGGATTGTATCGCAGCTGTGCGGACGTGTTGGCGCGTGCGCTGTGCTGGGAGTGTTCGCTTCGGCACCCAAGTGGGGCTTTTGTCCTTCTGTGGCGCTGGCGTTGGAGCTGCCGGCCACCGTAGGTGGCGCGTGTTGTCTCCCGCCGGCAATGCCACGACAGCACGCTCCCGGGCCTCTGTCGGCAGCGGCAAGCTCAGTTGGGAGCACGGGTGGTCGCACCTAAAGCGTCTACTCGCCAAACTCCGGGCGATTGCGCCTCTCTCGAACCCGACCAAGTACTTAGGACGGCGCTGCGCGCCGCCGGGACCTGAGAGGGTTTCGAGGTGTATTGTGCAGGGGAGCTCAGCCTCCTCCTGTTTGCAGAATAATTGAGCGGACGCTTGCGTGTTCGCGCGGGCCCCCGGGACACACTCCCGGGCGGCCGGCTGCTCAGCTCTAGTTGACGCAGCTCCCTGGTTGATCCTGCCAGTAGTCATATGCTTGTCTCAAAGATTAAGCCATGCATGTCTCAGTACAAGCCGCATTAAGGTGAAACCGCGAATGGCTCATTAAATCAGTTATGGTTCCTTAGATCGTACCCACGTTACTTGGATAACTGTGGTAATTCTAGAGCTAATACATGCAAACAGAGTCCCGACCAGAGATGGAAGGGACGCTTTTATTAGATCAAAACCAATCGGTCGGCTCGTCCGGTCCGTTTGCCTTGGTGACTCTGAATAACTTTGGGCTGATCGCACGGTCCTCGTACCGGCGACGCATCTTTCAAATGTCTGCCTTATCAACTGTCGATGGTAGGTTCTGCGCCTACCATGGTTGTAACGGGTAACGGGGAATCAGGGTTCGATTCCGGAGAGGGAGCCTGAGAAACGGCTACCACATCCAAGGAAGGCAGCAGGCGCGCAAATTACCCACTCCCGGCACGGGGAGGTAGTGACGAAAAATAACGATACGGGACTCATCCGAGGCCCCGTAATCGGAATGAGTACACTTTAAATCCTTTAACGAGTATCTATTGGAGGGCAAGTCTGGTGCCAGCAGCCGCGGTAATTCCAGCTCCAATAGCGTATATTAAAGTTGTTGCGGTTAAAAAGCTCGTAGTTGGATTTGTGTCCCACGCTGTTGGTTCACCGCCCGTCGGTGTTTAACTGGCATGTATCGTGGGACGTCCTGCCGGTGGGGCGAGCTGAAGGCGTGCGACGCGCCTCGTGCGTGCTCGTGCGTCCCGAGGCGGACCCCGTTGCAATCCTACCAGGGTGCTCTTGAGTGAGTGTCTCGGTGGGCCGGCACGTTTACTTTGAACAAATTAGAGTGCTTAAAGCAGGCAAGCCCGCCTGAATACTGTGTGCATGGAATAATGGAATAGGACCTCGGTTCTATTTTGTTGGTTTTCGGAACCCGAGGTAATGATTAATAGGGACAGGCGGGGGCATTCGTATTGCGACGTTAGAGGTGAAATTCTTGGATCGTCGCAAGACGAACAGAAGCGAAAGCATTTGCCAAGTATGTTTTCATTAATCAAGAACGAAAGTTAGAGGTTCGAAGGCGATCAGATACCGCCCTAGTTCTAACCATAAACGATGCCAGCCAGCGATCCGCCGCAGTTCCTCCGATGACTCGGCGGGCAGCCTCCGGGAAACCAAAGCTTTTGGGTTCCGGGGGAAGTATGGTTGCAAAGCTGAAACTTAAAGGAATTGACGGAAGGGCACCACCAGGAGTGGAGCCTGCGGCTTAATTTGACTCAACACGGGAAACCTCACCAGGCCCGGACACCGGAAGGATTGACAGATTGATAGCTCTTTCTTGATTCGGTGGGTGGTGGTGCATGGCCGTTCTTAGTTGGTGGAGCGATTTGTCTGGTTAATTCCGATAACGAACGAGACTCTAGCCTGCTAACTAGTCGCGTGACATCCTTCGTGCTGTCAGCGATTACTTTTCTTCTTAGAGGGACAGGCGGCTTCTAGCCGCACGAGATTGAGCAATAACAGGTCTGTGATGCCCTTAGATGTTCTGGGCCGCACGCGCGCTACACTGAAGGAATCAGCGTGTCTTCCTAGGCCGAAAGGTCGGGGTAACCCGCTGAACCTCCTTCGTGCTAGGGATTGGGGCTTGCAATTGTTCCCCATGAACGAGGAATTCCCAGTAAGCGCGAGTCATAAGCTCGCGTTGATTACGTCCCTGCCCTTTGTACACACCGCCCGTCGCTACTACCGATTGAATGATTTAGTGAGGTCTTCGGACTGGTACGCGGCATTGACTCTGTCGTTGCCGATGCTACCGGAAAGATGACCAAACTTGATCATTTAGAGGAAGTAAAAGTCGTAACAAGGTTTCCGTAGGTGAACCTGCGGAAGGATCATTACCGACTAGACTGCATGTCTTTCGATGTGCGTGTCGTGTCGCGCAACACGCTACCTGTACGGCTCGCAGTAGCCGTGCGCCGCGTGCGGAACCACGCGTGCTTCTCAAAACTAACGCCAATGTTGTGTGGTACGAGCGCTGAAGCGCTGGAGCGGCTGGCCTGCGGCACCTGGCGCCTGGCGCCGGTTTTGAATGACTTTCGCCCGACTGCCTGTCCGCTCCGGTGTGGAGCCGTACGACGCCCATCGGCCGTGAGGCCGTTGGACACAGAACGCTTGAACAGGGGCCGCCACACCGCCTACGTCCCGCCTATGCAACTGTCTTGAAAGAGACAGTGGAAACTAAGAAAAGATCACCCAGGACGGTGGATCACTCGGCTCGTGGGTCGATGAAGAACGCAGCAAATTGCGCGTCGACATGTGAACTGCAGGACACATGAACATCGACGTTTCGAACGCACATTGCGGTCCATGGATTCCGTTCCCGGGCCACGTCTGGCTGAGGGTCGGCTACGTATACTGAAGCGCGCGGCGTTTGCCCCGCTTCGCAGACCTGGGAGCGTCGCGGCCGCTGTGGGGCCGGCCGCGCCTCCTTAAACGTGCGATGCGCGCCCGTCGCCTGGCGGTTCGCATACCGGTACTTACTCGGTAGCGTGCACAGCCGGCTGGCGGTGTGGCGTGCGACACCTCGTACAACGACCTCAGAGCAGGCGAGACTACCCGCTGAATTTAAGCATATTACTAAGCGGAGGAAAAGAAACTAACAAGGATTCCCCCAGTAGCGGCGAGCGAACAGGGAAGAGTCCAGCACCGAACCCCGCAGGCTGCCGCCTGTCGTGGCATGTGGTGTTTGGGAGGGTCCACTACCCCGACGCCTCGCGCCGAGCCCAAGTCCAACTTGAATGAGGCCCACGGCCCGTAGAGGGTGCCAGGCCCGTAGCGGCCGGTGCGAGCGTCGGCGGGACCTCTCCTTCGAGTCGGGTTGCTTGAGAGTGCAGCTCCAAGTGGGTGGTAAACTCCATCTGAGACTAAATATGACCACGAGACCGATAGCGAACAAGTACCGTGAGGGAAAGTTGAAAAGAACTTTGAAGAGAGAGTTCAAAAGTACGTGAAACCGTTCTGGGGTAAACGTGAGAAGTCCGAAAGGTCGAACGGGTGAGATTCACGCCCATCCGGCCACTGGCCTCCGCCCTCGGCAGATGGGGCCGGCCGCCCGCGCGGAGCAATCCGCGGCGGGGTCGTGTCCGGTTGCCTTTCCACTCGCCGCGGGGGTGGGGCCGTTCCGGTGTGCGGTGGGCCGCACTTCTCCCCTAGTAGGACGTCGCGACCCGCTGGGTGCCGGCCTACGGCCCGGGTGCGCAGCCTGTCCTTCCGCGGGCCTCGGTTCGCGTCTGTTGGGCAGAGCCCCGGTGTCCTGGCTGGCTGCCCGGCGGTATATCTGGAGGAGTCGATTCGCCCCTTTGGGCGCTCGGGCTCCCGGCAAGCGCGCGCGGTTCTTCCCGGATGACGGACCTACCTGGCCCGGCCCCGGACCCGCGCCGCTGTTGGCTCGGGATGCTCTCGGGCGGAATAATCGCTCCCGTCAGCGGCGCTTCAG
>NW_025726764.1:0-47251 GCF_021461395.2 Schistocerca americana
GAACGACCATAAGGTGCCCGAGGCAGCAATAGACCCTTGGAGACAAGTCGGCTGGAGGACGATGTATTGGATCGCAACGCAATTTGAGTCTTCTATCGTCATTAGGAGGCGCTGAACGTTACAATTCACTATCATTTTTGCGTCGGATTCGAAAATCTATACTCACAGGAGAAGGACCATGTGGTGCCCGAGGCAGCGATATCCCCTTGGAGACAAGTAGGCTGGAGGCCGATGTATTGAATCTCGACGCAATTTGAGTGTTCCATCGTCATTAGAAGGCCCTGAACGTTACAATTAACTATCATTTTTGCGTCGGATTCGAAAATCTAGACTCACAGGAGAACGACCATAAGGTGCCCGAGGCAGCAATAGACCCTTGGAGACAAGTCGGCTGGAGGACGATGTATTGAATCTCGACGCAATTTGAGAGTTCCATCGTCATTAGGCGTCCTGAACGTTACAATTAACTATCATTTTTGCGTCGGATTCGAAAATCTAGAATTACAAGAGAACGACCATAAAGTGCCCGAGGCAGCATTAGATCCTTGGAGACAAGTCGGTTGGAGGACGATGTATTGTATCTCGACGCAATTTGAGTGTTCCATCGTCATTACAAGGCCCTGAACGTTAGAATTAACTATCATTTTTGCGTCGGATTCGAAAATCTAGACTCACAGGAGAACGACCATAAGGTGCCCGAGGCAGCAATAGACCCTTGGAGACAAGTCGGCTGGAGGACGATGTATTGGATCGCAACGCAATTTGAGTCTTCTATCGTCATTAGGAGGCGCTGAACGTTACAATTCACTATCATTTTTGCGTCGGATTCGAAAATCTATACTCACAGGAGAAGGACCATGTGGTGCCCGAGGCAGCGATATCCCCTTGGAGACAAGTAGGCTGGAGGCCGATGTATTGAATCTCGACGCAATTTGAGTGTTCCATCGTCATTAGAAGGCCCTGAACGTTACAATTAACTATCATTTTTGCGTCGGATTCGAAAATCTAGACTCACAGGAGAACGACCATAAGGTGCCCGAGGCAGCAATAGACCCTTGGAGACAAGTCGGCTGGAGGCCGATGTATTGAATCTCGACGCAATTTGAGTGTTCCATCGGCATTAGGAGGCCCTGAACGTTATAATTAACGATCATTTTTGCGTCGGATTCGATAATCTAAACTCACAGGAGAACGACCATAAGGTGCCCGAGGCAGCAATAGACCCTTGGAGACAAGTCGGCTGGAGGACGATGTATTGAATCTCGACGCAATTTGAGTGTTCCATCGGCATTAGAAGGCCCTGAACGTTACAATTAACTATCATTTTTGCGTCGGATTCGATAATCTAGACTCACAGGAGAACGACCATAAGGTGCCCGAGGCAGCAATAGACCCTTGGAGACAAGTCGGCTGGAGGACGATGTATTGGATCGCGACGCAATTTGAGTCTTCTATCGTCATTAGGAGGCGCTGAACGTTACAATTCACTATCATTTTTGCGTCGGATTCGAAAATCTAGACTCACAGGAGAAGGATCATATTGTGCCCGAGTCAGCAATATCCCCTTGGAGACAAGTCGGCTGGAGGACGATGTATTGAATCTCGACGCAATTTGAGTGTCCCATCGTCATTAGAAGGCCCTGAACGTTACAACTAACTATCATTTTTGCGTCGGATTCGATAATCTAAACTCACAGGAGAACGACCATAAGGTGCCCGAGGCAGCAATAGACCCTTGGAGACAAGTCGGCTGGAGGACGATGTATTGGATCGCGACGCAATTTGAGTCTTCTATCGTCATTAGGAGGCCCTGAACGTTACAATTAACTATCATTTTAGCGTCGGGTTCGAAAATCTAGACTCACAGGAGAACGACCATAAGGTGCCCGAGGCAGCAATAGACCCTTGGAGACAAGTCGGCTGGAGGCCGATGTATTGAATCTCGACGCAATTTGAGTGTTCCATCGGCATTAGGAGGCCCTGAACGTTATAATTAACTATCATTTTTGATTCGATAATCTAAACTCACAGGAGAACGACCATAAGGTGCCCGAGGCAGCAATAGACCCTTGGAGACAAGTCGGCTGGAGGCCGATGTATTGAATCTCGACGCAATTTGAGTGTTCCATCGTCATTACAAGGCCCTGAACGTTACAATTAACTATCATTTTTGCGTGGGATTCGAAAATCTAGACTCACAGGAGAACGACCATAAGGTGCCCGAGGCAGCAATAGACCCTTGGAGACAAGTCGGCTGGAGGACGATGTATTGGATCGCGACGCAATTTGAGTCTTCTCTCGTCATTAGGAGGCGCTGAACGTTACAATTCACTATCATTTTTGCGTCGGATTCGAAAATCTAGACTCACAGGAGAAGGACCTCGTGGTGCCCGAGGCAGCGATATCCCCTTGGAGACAAGTCTGCTGGAGGACGATGTATTGAATCTCGACGCAATTTGAGAGTTCCATCGTCATTAGGCGGCCCTGAACGTTACAATTAACTATCATTTTTGCGTCGGATTCAAAAATCTAGAATTACAAGAGAACGACCATAAAGTGCCCGAGGCAGCATTAGATCCTTGGAGACAAGTCGGCTGGAGGACGATGTATTGTATCTCGACGCAATTTGAGTGTTCCATCGTCATTACAAGGCCCTGAACGTTACAATTAACTATCATTTTTGCGTCGGATTCGAAAATCTAGACTCACAGGAGAACGACCATAAGGTGCCCGAGGCAGCAATAGACCCTTGGAGACAAGTCGGCTGGAGGACGATGTATTGGATCGCGACGCAATTTGAGTCTTCTATCGTCATTAGGAGGCGCTGAACGTTACAATTCACTATCATTTTTGCGTCGGATTCGAAAATCTATACTCACAGGAGAAGGACCATGTGGTGCCCGAGGCAGCGATATCCCCTTGGAGACAAGTCGGCTGGAGGCCGATGTATTGAATCTCGACGCAATTTGAGTGTTCCATCGGCATTAGGAGGCCCTGAACGTTATAATTAACGATCATTTTTGCGTCGGATTCGATAATCTAAACTCACAGGAGAACGACCATAAGGTGCCCGAGGCAGCAATAGACCCTTGGAGACAAGTCGGCTGGAGGACGATGTATTGAATCTCGACGCAATTTGAGTGTTCCATCGGCATTAGAAGGCCCTGAACGTTACAATTAACTATCATTTTTGCGTCGGATTCGATAATCTAGACTCACAGGAGAACGACCATAAGGTGCCCGAGGCAGCAATAGACCCTTGGAGACAAGTCGGCTGGAGGACGATGTATTGGATCGCGACGCAATTTGAGTCTTCTATCGTCATTAGGAGGCGCTGAACGTTACAATTCACTATCATTTTTGCGTCGGATTCGAAAATCTAGACTCACAGGAGAAGGATCATATTGTGCCCGAGTCAGCAATATCCCCTTGGAGACAAGTCGGCTGGAGGACGATGTATTGAATCTCGACGCAATTTGAGTGTTCCATCGGCATTAGGAGGCCCTGAACGTTATAATTAACTATCATTTTTGCGTCGGATTCGATAATCTAAACTTACAGGAGAACGACCATAAGGTGCCCGAGGCAGCAATAGACCCTTGGAGACAAGTCGGCTGGAGGCCGATGTATTGAATCTCGACGCAATTTGAGTGTTCCATCGTCATTACAAGGCCCTGAACGTTACAATTAACTATCATTTTTGCGTGGGATTCGAAAATCTAGACTCACAGGAGAACGACCATAAGGTGCCCGAGGCAGCAATAGACCCTTGGAGACAAGTCGGCTGGAGGACGATGTATTGGATCGCGACGCAATTTGAGTCTTCTCTCGTCATTAGGAGGCGCTGAACGTTACAATTCACTATCATTTTTGCGTCGGATTCGAAAATCTAGACTCACAGGAGAAGGACCTTGTGGTGCCCGAGGCAGCGATATCCCCTTGGAGACAAGTCGGCTGGAGGACGATGTATTGAATCTCGACGCAATTTGAGAGTTCCATCGTCATTAGGCGGCCCTGAACGTTACAATTAACTATCATTTTTGCGTCGGATTCAAAAATCTAGAATTACAAGAGAACGACCATAAAGTGCCCGAGGCAGCATTAGATCCTTGGAGACAAGTCGGCTGGAGGACGATGTATTGTATCTCGACGCAATTTGAGTGTTCCATCGTCATTACAAGGCCCTGAACGTTACAATTAACTATCATTTTTGCGTCGGATTCGAAAATCTAGACTCACAGGAGAACGACCATAAGGTGCCCGAGGTAGCAATAGACCCTTGAAGACAAGTCGGCTGGAGGACGATGTATTGGATCGCGACGCAATTTGAGTCTTCTATCGTCATTAGGAGGCGCTGAACGTTACAATTCACTATCATTTTTGCGTCGGATTCGAAAATCTATACTCACAGGAGAAGGACCATGTGGTGCCCGAGGCAGCGATATCCCCTTGGAGACAAGTCGGCTGGAGGCCGATGTATTGAATCTCGACGCAATTTGAGTGTTCCATCGGCATTAGAAGGTCCTGAACGTTACAATTTTTGCGTCGGATTCGATAATCTAGACTCACAGGAGAACGACCATAAGGTGCCCGAGGCAGCAATAGACCCTTGGAGACAAGTCGGCTGGAGGACGATGTATTGGATCGCGACGCAATTTGAGTCTTCTATCGTCATTAGGAGGCGCTGAACGTTACAATTCACTATCATTTTTGCGTCGGATTCGAAAATCTAGACTCACAGGAGAACGACCATAAGGTGCCCGAGGCAGCAATAGACCCTTGGAGACAAGTCGGATGGAGGACGATGTATTGGATCGCGACGCAATTTGAGTCTTCTATCGTCATTAGGAGGCGCTGAACGTTACAATTCACTATCATTTTTGCGTCGGATTCGAAAATCTAGACTCACAGGAGAAGGATCATATTGTGCCCGAGACAGCAATATCCCCTTGGAGACAAGTCGGCTGGAGGACGATGTATTGAATCGCGACGCAATTTGAGTGTCCCATCGTCATTAGAAGGCCCTGAACGTTACAATTAACTATCATTTTTGCGTCGGATTCGATAATCTAAACTCACAGGAGAACGACCATAAGGTGCCCGAGGCAGCAATAGACCCTTGGAGACAAATCGGCTGGAGGACGATGTATTGGATCTCGAAGCAATTTGAGTGTTCCATCGGCATTAGGAGGCCCTGAACGTTACAATTAACTATCATTTTTGCGTCGGATTCGAAAATCTAGAATTACAAGAGAACGACCATAAAGTGCCCGAGGCAGCATTAGATCCTTGGAGACAAGTCGGCTGGAGGCCGATGTATTGAATCTCGACGCAATTTGAGTGTTCCATCGTCATTACAAGGCCCTGAACGTTACAATTAACTATCATTTTTGCGTCGGATTCGAAAATCTAGACTCACAGGAGAACGACCATAAGGTGCCCGAGGCAGCAATAGACCCTTGGAGACAAGTCGGCTGGAGGACGATGTATTGGATCGCGACGCAATTTGAGTCTTCTATCGTCATTAGGAGGCGCTGAACGTTACAATTCACTATCATTTTTGCGTCGGATTCGAAAATCTATACTCACAGGAGAAGGACCATGTGGTGCCCGAGGCAGCGATATCCCCTTGGAGACAAGTAGGCTGGAGGCCGATGTATTGAATCTCGACGCAATTTGAGTGTTCCATCGTCATTAGAAGGCCCTGAACGTTACAATTAACTATCATTTTTGCGTCGGATTCGAAAATCTAAACTCACAGGAGAAGGACTATGTGGTGCCCGAGGCAGCGATATCCCCTTGGAGACAAGTCGGCTGGAGGCCGATGTATTGAATCTCGACGCAATTTGAGTGTTCCATCGGCATTAGGAGGCCCTGAACGTTATAATTAACTATCATTTTTGCGTCGGATTCGATAATCTAAACTCACAGGAGAACGACCATAAGGTGCCCGAGGCAGCAATATCCCCTTGGAGACAAGTCGGCTGGAGGACGATGTATTGAATCTCGACGCAATTTGAGTGTCCCATCGTCATTAGAAGGCCCTGAACGTTACAATTCACTATCATTTTTGCGTCGGATTCGAAAATCTAGACTCACAGGAGAAGGATCATATTGTGCCCGAGGCAGCGATATCCCCTTGGAGACAAGTAGGCTGGAGGCCGATGTATTGAATCTCGACGCAATTTGAGTGTTCCATCGTCATTAGAAGGCCCTGAACGTTACAATTAACTATCATTTTTGCGTCGGATTCGATAATCTAAACTCACAGGAGAACGACCATAAGGTGCCCGAGGCAGCAATAGACCCTTGGAGACAAGTCGGCTGGAGGACGATGTATTGGATCGCGACGCAATTTGAGTCTTCTATCGTCATTAGGAGGCCCTGAACGTTACAATTAACTATCATTTTAGCGTCGGGTTCGAAAATCTAGACTCACAGGAGAACGACCATAAGGTGCCCGAGGCAGCAATAGACCCTTGGAGACAAGTCGGCTGGAGGCCGATGTATTGAATCTCGACGCAATTTGGGTGTTCCATCGGCATTAGGAGGCCCTGAACGTTATAATTAACTATCATTTTTGCGTCGGATTCGATAATCTAAACTCACAGGAGAACGACCATAAGGTGCCCGAGGCAGCAATAGACCCTTGGAGACAAGTCGGCTGGAGGCCGATGTATCGAATCTCGACGCAATTTGAGTGTTCCATCGTCATTACAAGGCCCTGAACGTTACAATTAACTATCATTTTTGCGTCGGATTCGAAAATCTAGACTCACAGGAGAACGACCATAAGGTGCCCGAGGCAGCAATAGACCCTTGGAGACAAGTCGGCTGGAGGACGATGTATTGGATCGCGACGCAATTTGAGTGTCCCATCGTCATTAGAAGGCCCTGAACGTTACAATTCACTATCATTTTTGCGTCGGATTCGAAAATCTAGACTCACAGGAGAAGGATCATATTGTGCCCGAGGCAGCGATATCCCCTTGGAGACAAGTAGGCTGGAGGCCGATGTATTGAATCTCGACGCAATTTGAGTGTTCCATCGTCATTAGAAGGCCCTGAACGTTACAATTAACTATCATTTTTGCGTCGGATTCGAAAATCTATACTCACAGGAGAAGGACCATGTGGTGCCCGAGGCAGCGATATCCCCTTGGAGACAAGTCGGCTGGAGGCCGATGTATTGAATCTCGACGCAATTTGAGTGTTCCATCGGCATTAGGAGGCCCTGAACGTTATAATTAACGATCATTTTTGCGTCGGATTCGATTATCTAAACTCACAGGAGAACGACCATAAGGTGCCCGAGGCAGCAATAGACCCTTGGAGACAAGTCGGCTGGAGGCCGATGTATTGAATCTCGACGCAATTAGAGTGTTCCATCGGCATTAGAAGGTCCTGAACGTTACAATTTTTGCGTCGGATTCGATAATCTAGACTCACAGGAGAACGACCATAAGGTGCCCGAGGCAGCAATAGACCCTTGGAGACAAGTCGGCTGGAGGACGATGTATTGGATCGCGACGCAATTTGAGTCTTCTATCGTCATTAGGAGGCGCTGAACGTTACAATTCACTATCATTTTTGCGTCGGATTCGAAAATCTAGACTCACAGGAGAAGGATCATATTGTGCCCGAGACAGCAATATCCCCTTGGAGACAAGTCGGCTGGAGGACGATGTATTGAATCTCGACGCAATTTGAGTGTCCCATCGTCATTAGAAGGCCCTGAACGTTACAATTAACTATCATTTTTGCGTCGGATTCGATAATCTAAACTCACAGGAGAACGACCATAAGGTGCCCGAGGCAGCAATAGACCCTTGGAGACAAATCGGCTGGAGGACGATGTATTGGATCTCGAAGCAATTTGAGTGTTCCATCGGCATTAGGAGGCCCTGAACGTTACAATTAACTATCACTTTTGCGTCGGATTCGAAAATCTAGAATTACAAGAGAACGACCATAAAGTGCCCGAGGCAGCATTAGATCTTTGGAGACAAGTCGGCTGGAGGCCGATGTATTGAATCTCGACGCAATTTGAGTGTTCCATCGTCATTACAAGGCCCTGAACGTTACAATTAACTATCATTTTTGCGTCGGATTCGAAAATCTAGACTCACAGGAGAACGACCATAAGGTGCCCGAGGCAGCAATAGACCCTTGGAGACAAGTCGGCTGGAGGACGATGTATTGGATCGCGACGCAATTTGAGTCTTCTATCGTCATTAGGAGGCGCTGAACGTTACAATTCACTATCATTTTTGCGTCGGATTCGAAAATCTATACTCACAGGAGAAGGACCATGTGGTGCCCGAGGCAGCGATATCCCCTTGGAGACAAGTAGGCTGGAGGCCGATGTATTGTATCTCGACGCAATTTGAGTGTTCCATCGGCATTAGGAGCCCCGGAACGTTATAATTAACTATCATTTTTGCGTCGGATTCGATAATCTAAACTCACAGGAGAACGACCATAAGGTGCCCGAGGCAGCAATATCCCCTTGGAGACAAGTCGGCTGGAGGACGATGTATTGATTCTCGACGCAATTTGAGTGTCCCATCGTCATTAGAAGGCCCTGAACGTTACAATTAACTATCATTTTTGCGTCGGATTCGATAATCTAAACTCACAGGAGAACGACCATAAGGTGCCCGAGGCAGCAATAGACCCTTGGAGACAAGTCGGCTGGAGGACGATGTATTGGATCGCGACGCAATTTGAGTCTTCTATCGTCATTAGGAGGCCCTGAACGTTACAATTAACTATCATTTTAGCGTCGGGTTCGAAAATCTAGATTCACAGGAGAACGACTATAAGGTGCCCGAGGCAGCAATAGAATCTTGGAGACAAGTCGGCTGGAGGCCGATGTATTGAATCTCGACGCAATTTGAGTGTTCCATCGGCATTAGGAGGCCCTGAACGTTATAATTAACTACCATTTTTGCGTCGGATTCGATAATCTAGACTCACAGGAGAACGACCATAAGGTGCCCGAGGCAGCAATAGACCCTTGGAGACAAGTCGGCTGGAGGACGATGTATTGGATCGCGACGCAATTTGAGTCTTCTATCGTCATTAGGAGGCGCTGAACGTTACAATTCACTATCATTTTTGCGTCGGATTCGAAAATCTAGACTCACAGGAGAAGGATCATATTGTGCCCGAGGCAGCAATATCCCCTTGGAGACAAGTCGGCTGGAGGACGATGTATTGAATCTCGACGCAATTTGAGTGTCCCATCGTCATTAGGAGGCGCTGAACGTTACAATTCACTATCATTTTTGCGTCGGATTCGAAAATCTAGACTCACAGGAGAAGGACCATGTGGTGCCCGAGGCAGCGATATCCCCTTGGAGACAAGTAGGCTGGAGGCCGATGTATTGAATCTCGACGCAATTTGAGTGTCCCATCGTCATTAGAAGGCCTTGAACGTTACAATTAACTATCATTTTTGCGTCGGATTCGATAATCTGAACTCACAGGAGAACGACCATAAGGTGCCCGAGGCAGCAATAGACCCTTGGAGACAAGTCGGCTGGAGGACGATGTATTGGATCGCGACGCAATTTGAGTCTTCTATCGTCATTAGGAGGCCCTGAACGTTACAATTAACTATCATTTTTGCGTCGGATTCGAAAATCTAGACTCACAGGACAACGACCATAAGGTGCCCGAGGCAGCAATAGACCCTTGGAGACAAGTCGGCTGGAGGACGATGTATTGGATCGCGGCGCAATTTGAGTCTTCTATCGTCATTAGGAGGCCCTGAACGTTACAATTCACTATCATTTTTGCGTCGGATTCGAAAATCTAGACTCACAGGAGAAGGACCATGTGGTGCCCGAGGCAGCGATATCCCCTTGGAGACAAGTAGGCTGGAGGCCGATGTATTGAATCTCGACGCAATTTGAGTGTTCCATCGGCATTAGGAGGCCCTGAACGTTATAATTAACTATCATTTTTGCGTCGGATTCGATAATCTAAACTCACAGGAGAACGACCATAAGGTGCCCGAGGCAGCAATAGACCCTTGGAGACAAGTCGGCTGGAGGCCGATGTATTGAATCTCGACGCAATTTGAGTGTTCCATCGGCATTAGGAGGCCCGGAACGTTACAATTAACTATCATTTTTGCGTCGGGTTCGAAAATCTAGACTCACAGGAGAACGACCATAAGGTGCCCGAGGCAGCTTTAGATCCTTGGAGACAAGTCGGCTGGAGGACGATGTATTGTATCTCGACGCAATTTGAGTGTTCCATCGTCATTACAAGGCCCTGAACGTTACAATTAGCTATCATTTTTGCGTCGGATTCGAAAATCTAGACTCACAGGAGAACGACCATACGGTGCCCGAGGCAGCAATAGACCCTTGGAGACAAGTCGGCTGGAGGACGATGTATTGGATCGCGACGCAATTTGAGTCTTCTATCGTCATTAGGAGGCGCTGAACGTTACAATTCACTATCATTTTTGCGTCGGATTCGAAAATCTATACTCACAGGAGATGGACCATGTGGTGCCCGAGGCAGCGATATCCCCTTGGAGACAAGTAGGCTGGAGGCCGATGTATTGAATCTCGACGCAATTTCAGTGTTCCATCGCCATTAGAAGGCCCTGAACGTTACAATTAACTATCATTTTTGCGTCGGATTCGAAAATCTAGAATCACAGGACAACGACCATAAGGTGCCCGAGGCAGCAATAGACCCTTGGAGACAAGTCGGCTGGAGGGCGATGTATTGAATCTCGACATAATTTGAGTGTTCCATCTGCATTAGGAGGCCCTGAACGTTACAATTAACTATCATTTTTGCGTCGGATTCGATAATCTAAACTCACAGGAGAACGACCATAAGGTGCCCGAGGCAGCAATAGACCCTTGGAGACAAGTCGGCTGGAGGCCGATGTATTGAATCTCGACGCAATTTGAGTGTTCCATCGGCATTAGGAGGCCCTGAACGTTATAATTAACTATCATTTTTGCGTCGGATTCGATAATCTAAACTCACAGGAGAACGACCATAAGGTGCCCGAGGCAGCAATAGACCCTTGGAGACAAGTCGGCTGGAGGCCGATGTATTGAATCTCGACGCAATTTGAGTGTTCCATCGTCATTAGAAGGCCCTGAACGTTACAATTAACTATCATTTTTGCGTCGGATTCGAAAATCTAGACTCACAGGACAACGACCATAAGGTGCCCGAGGCAGCAATAGACCCTTGGAG
Organism: Schistocerca americana; assembly: GCF_021461395.2. NCBI lineage: Eukaryota > Metazoa > Arthropoda > Insecta > Orthoptera > Acrididae > Schistocerca > Schistocerca americana. Next base: position 11,236 of record NW_025726764.1, read on the forward strand.
ACAAGTCGGCTGGAGGACGATGTATTGGATCGCGACGCAATTTGAGTCTTCTATCGTCATTAGGTGGCGATGAACGTTACAATTCACTATCATTTTTGCGTCGGATTCGAAAATCTAGACTCACAGGAGAAGGACCATGTGGTGCCCGAGGCAGCGATATCCCCTCGGAGACAAGTAGGCTGGAGGCCGATGTATTGAATCTCGACGCAATTTGAGTGTTCCATCGTCATTAGAAGGCCCTGAACGTTGCAATTAACTATCATTTTTGCGTCGGATTCGAAAATCTAGACTCACAGGACAACGACCATAAGGTGCCCGAGGCAGCAATAGACCCTTGGAGACAAGTCGGCTGGAGGACGATGTATTGGATCGCGACGCAATTTGAGTCTTCTATCGTCATTAGGAGGCGCTGAACGTTACAATTCACTATCATTTTTGCGTCGGATTCGAAAATCTAGACTCACAGGAGAAGGATCATGTGGTGCCAGAGGCAGCGATATCCCCATGGAGACAAGTAGGCTGGAGGCCGATGTATTGAATCTCGACGCAATTTGAGTGTTCCATCGGCATTAGGAGGCCCTGAACGTTATAATTAAGTATCATTTTTGCGTCGGATTCGATAATCTAAACTCACAGGAGAACGACCATAAGGTGCCCGAGGCAGCAATAGACCCTTGGAGACAAGTCGGCTGGAGGACGATGTATTGAATCTCGACGCAATTTGAGAGTTCCATCGGCATTAGGAGGCCCTGAACGTTACAATTAACTATCATTTTTGCCTCGGATTCGAAAATCTAGAATTACAAGAGAACGACCATAAAGTGCCCGAGGCAGCATTAGATCCTTGGAGACAAGTCGGCTGGAGGCCGATGTATTGAATCTCGACGCAATTTGAGTGTTCCATCGTCATTACAAGGCCCTGAACGTTACAATTAACTATCATTTTTGCGTCGGATTCGAAAATCTAGACTCACAGGAGAACGACCATAAGGTGCCCGAGGCAGCAATAGACCCTTGGAGACAAGTCGGCTGGAGGCCGATGTATTGAATCTCGACGCAATTTGAGTGTTCCATCGGCATTAGAAGGCCCTGAACGTTATAATTAACTATCATTTTTGCGTCGGATTCGATAATCTAAACTCACAGGAGAACGACCATAAGGTGCCCGAGGCAGCAATAGACCCTTGGAGACAAGTCGGCTGGAGGCCGATGTATTGAATCTCGACGCAATTTGAGTGTTCCATCGTCATTAGAAGGCCCTGAACGTTACAATTAACTATCATTTTTGCGTCGGATTCGATAATCTAAACTCACAGGAGAACGACCATAAGGTGCCCGAGGCAGCAATAGACCCTTGGAGACAAGTCGGCTGGAGGCCGATGTATTGAATCTCGACGCAATTTGAGTGTTCCATCGTCATTAGAAGGCCCTGAACGTTACAATTAACTATCATTTTTGCGTCGGATTCGAAAATCTAGACTCACAGGACAACGACCATAAGGTGCCCGAGGCAGCAATAGACCCTTGGAGACAAGTCGGCTGGAGGACGATGTATTGGATCGCGACGCAATTTGAGTCTTCTATCGTCATTAGGTGGCGATGAACGTTACAATTCACTATCATTTTTGCGTCGGATTCGAAAATCTAGACTCACAGGAGAAGGACCATGTGGTGCCCGAGGCAGCGATATCCCCTTGGAGACAAGTAGGCTGGAGGCCGATGTATTGAATCTCGACGCAATTTGAGTGTTCCATCGTCATTAGAAGGCCCTGAACGTTGCAATTAACTATCATTTTTGCGTCGGATTCGAAAATCTAGACTCACAGGACAACGACCATAAGGTGCCCGAGGCAGCAATAGACCCTTGGAGACAAGTCGGCTGGAGGACGATGTATTGGATCGCGACGCAATTTGAGTCTTCTATCGTCATTAGGAGGCGCTGAACGTTACAATTCACTATCATTTTTGCGTCGGATTCGAAAATCTAGACTCACAGGAGAAGGATCATGTGGTGCCAGAGGCAGCGATATCCCCATGGAGACAAGTAGGCTGGAGGCCGATGTATTGAATCTCGACGCAATTTGAGTGTTCCATCGGCATTAGGAGGCCCTGAACGTTATAATTAAGTATCATTTTTGCGTCGGATTCGATAATCTAAACTCACAGGAGAACGACCATAAGGTGCCCGAGGCAGCAATAGACCCTTGGAGACAAGTCGGCTGGAGGACGATGTATTGAATCTCGACGCAATTTGAGAGTTCCATCGGCATTAGGAGGCCCTGAACGTTACAATTAACTATCATTTTTGCCTCGGATTCGAAAATCTAGAATTACAAGAGAACGACCATAAAGTGCCCGAGGCAGCATTAGATCCTTGGAGACAAGTCGGCTGGAGGCCGATGTATTGAATCTCGACGCAATTTGAGTGTTCCATCGTCATTACAAGGCCCTGAACGTTACAATTAACTATCATTTTTGCGTCGGATTCGAAAATCTAGACTCACAGGAGAACGACCATAAGGTGCCCGAGGCAGCAATAGACCCTTGGAGACAAGTCGGCTGGAGGACGATGTATTGGATCGCGACGCAATTTGAGTCTTCTATCGTCATTAGGAGGCGCTGAACGTTACAATTCACTATCATTTTTGCGTCGGATTCGAAAATCTATACTCACAGGAGAAGGACCATGTGGTGCCCGAGGCAGCGATATCCCCTTGGAGACAAGTCGGCTGGAGGCCGATGTATTGAATCTCGACGCAATTTGAGTGTTCCATCGGCATTAGGAGCCCCGGAACGTTATAATTAACTATCATTTTTGCGTCGGATTCGATAATCTAAACTCACAGGAGAACGACCATAAGGTGCCCGAGGCAGCAATATCCCCTTGGAGACAAGTCGGCTGGAGGACGATGTATTGAATCTCGACGCAATTTGAGTGTCCCATCGTCATTAGAAGGCCCTGAACGTTACAATTAACTATCATTTTTGCGTCGGATTCGATAATCTAAACTCACAGGAGAACGACCATAAGGTGCCCGAGGCAGCAATAGACCCTTGGAGACAAGTCGGCTGGAGGACGATGTATTGGATCGCGACGCAATTTGAGTCTTCTATCGTCATTAGGAGGCCCTGAACGTTACAATTAACTATCATTTTAGCGTCGGGTTCGAAAATCTAGACTCACAGGAGAACGACTATAAGGTGCCCGAGGCAGCAATAGAATCTTGGAGACAAGTCGGCTGGAGGCCGATGTATTGAATCTCGACGCAATTTGAGTGTTCCATCGGCATTAGGAGGCCCAGAACGTTATAATTAACTACCATTTTTGCGTCGGATTCGATAATCTAGACTCACAGGAGAACGACCATAAGGTGCCCGAGGCAGCAATAGACCCTTGGAGACAAGTCGGCTGGAGGACGATGTATTGAATCTCGACGCAATTTGAGTGTCCCATCGTCATTAGGAGGCGCTGAACGTTACAATTCACTATCATTTTTGCGTCGGATTCGAAAATCTAGACTCACAACAGAAGGATCATATTGTGCCCGAGGCAGCAATATCCCCTTGGAGACAAGTCGGCTGGAGGACGATGTATTGAATCTCGACGCAATTTGAGTGTCCCATCGTCATTAGGAGGCGCTGAACGTTACAATTCACTATCATTTTTGCGTCGGATTCGAAAATCTAGACTCACAGGAGAAGGACCATGTGGTGCCCGAGGCAGCGATATCCCCTTGGAGACAAGTCGGCTGGAGGCCGATGTATTGAATCTCGACGCAATTTGAGTGTCCCATCGTCATTAGAAGGCCTTGAACGTTACAATTAACTATCATTTTTGCGTCGGATTCGATAATCTAAACTCACAGGAGAACGACCATAAGGTGCCCGAGGCAGCAATAGACCCTTGGAGACAAGTCGGCTGGAGGACGATGTATTGGATCGCGACGCAATTTGAGTCTTCTATCGTCATTAGGAGGCCCTGAACGTTACAATTAACTATCATTTTTGCGTCGGATTCGAAAATCTAGACTCACAGGACAACGACCATAAGGTGCCCGAGGCAGCAATAGACCCTTGGAGACAAGTCGGCTGGAGGACGATGTATTGGATCGCGGCGCAATTTGAGTCTTCTATCGTCATTAGGAGGCGCTGAACGTTACAATTCACTATCATTTTTGCGTCGGATTCGAAAATCTAGACTCACAGGAGAAGGACCATGTGGTGCCCGAGGCAGCGATATCCCCTTGGAGACAAGTAGGCTGGAGGCCGATGTATTGAATCTCGACGCAATTTGAGTGTTCCATCGGCATTAGGAGGCCCTGAACGTTATAATTAACTATCATTTTTGCGTCGGATTCGATAATCTAAACTCACAGGAGAACGACCATAAGGTGCCCGAGGCAGCAATAGACCCTTGGAGACAAGTCGGCTGGAGGCCGATGTATTGAATCTCGACGCAATTTGAGTGTTCCATCGGCATTAGGAGGCCCTGAACGTTACAATTAACTATCATTTTTGCGTCGGGTTCGAAAATCTAGACTCACAGGAGAACGACCATAAGGTGCCCGAGGCAGCATTAGATCCTTGGAGACAAGTCGGCTGGAGGACGATGTATTGTATCTCGACGCAATTTGAGTGTTCCATCGTCATTACAAGGCCCTGAACGTCACAATTAGCTATCATTTTTGCGTCGTATTCGAAAATCTAGACTCACAGGAGAACGACCATACGGTGCCCGAGGCAGCAATAGACCCTTGGAGACAAGTCGGCTGGAGGACGATGTATTGGATCGCGACGCAATTTGAGTCTTCTATCGTCATTAGGAGGCGCTGAACGTTACAATTCACTATCATTTTTGCGTCGGATTCGAAAATCTATACTCACAGGAGATGGACCATGTGGTGCCCGAGGCAGCGATATCCCCTTGGAGACAAGTAGGCTGGAGGCCGATGTATTGAATCTCGACGCAATTTCAGTGTTCCATCGCCATTAGAAGGCCCTGAACGTTACAATTAACTATCATTTTTGCGTCGGATTCGAAAATCTAGAATCACAGGACAACGACCATAAGGTGCCCGAGGCAGCAATAGACCCTTGGAGACAAGTCGGCTGGAGGGCGATGTATTGAATCTCGACATAATTTGAGTGTTCCATCTGCATTAGGAGGCCCTGAACGTTACAATTAACTATCATTTTTGCGTCGGATTCGATAATCTAAACTCACAGGAGAACGACCATAAGGTGCCCGAGGCAGCAATAGACCCTTGGAGACAAGTCGGCTGGAGGCCGATGTATTGAATCTCGACGCAATTTGAGTGTTCCATCGGCATTAGGAGGCCCTGAACGTTATAATTAACTATCATTTTTGCGTCGGATTCGATAATCTAAACTCACAGGAGAACGACCATAAGGTGCCCGAGGCAGCAATAGACCCTTGGAGACAAGTCGGCTGGAGGCCGATGTATTGAATCTCGACGCAATTTGAGTGTTCCATCGTCATTAGAAGGCCCTGAACGTTACAATTAACTATCATTTTTGCGTCGGATTCGAAAATCTAGACTCACAGGACAACGACCATAAGGTGCCCGAGGCAGCAATAGACCCTTGGAGACAAGTCGGCTGGAGGACGATGTATTGGATCGCGACGCAATTTGAGTCTTCTATCGTCATTAGGTGGCGCTGAACGTTACAATTCACTATCATTTTTGCGTCGGATTCGAAAATCTAGACTCACAGGAGAAGGACCATGTGGTGCCCGAGGCAGCGATATCCCCTTGGAGACAAGAAGGCTGGAGGCCGATGTATTGAATCTCGACGCAATTTGAGTGTTCCATCGTCATTAGAAGGCCCTGAACGTTGCAATTAACTATCATTTTTGCGTCGGATTCGAAAATCTAGACTCACAGGACAACGACCATAAGGTGCCCGAGGCAGCAATAGACCCTTGGAGACAAGTCGGCTGGAGGACGATGTATTGGATCGCGACGCAATTTGAGTCTTCTATCGTCATTAGGAGGCGCTGAACGTTACAATTCACTATCATTTTTGCGTCGGATTCGAAAATCTAGACTCACAGGAGAAGGATCATGTGGTGCCAGAGGCAGCGATATCCCCATGGAGACAAGTAGGCTGGAGGCCGATGTATTGAATCTCGACGCAATTTGAGTGTTCCATCGGCATTAGGAGGCCCTGAACGTTATAATTAACTATCATTTTTGCGTCGGATTCGATAATCTAAACTCACAGGAGAACGACCATAAGGTGCCCGAGGCAGCAATAGACCCTTGGAGACAAGTCGGCTGGAGGACGATGTATTGAATCTCGACGCAATTTGAGAGTTCCATCGGCATTAGGAGGCCCTGAACGTTACAATTAACTATCATTTTTGCCTCGGATTCGAAAATCTAGAATTACAAGAGAACGACCATAAAGTGCCCGAGGCAGCATTAGATCCTTGGAGACAAGTCGGCTGGAGGACGATGTATTGTATCTCGACGCAATTTGAGTGTTCCATCGTCATTACAAGGCCCTGAACGTTACAATTAACTATCATTTTTGCGTCGGATTCGAAAATCTAGATTCACAGGACAACGACCATAAGGTGCCCGAGGCAGCAATAGACCCTTGGAGACAAGTCGGCTGGAGGACGATGTATTGGATCGCGACGCAATTTGAGTCTTCTATCGTCATTAGGAGGCGCTGAACGTTACAATTAACTATCATTTTTGCGTCGGATTCGAAAATCTATACTCACAGGAGAAGGACCATGTGGTGCCCGAGGCAGCGATATCCCCTTGGAGACAAGTAGGCTGGAGGCCGATGTATTGAATCTCGACGCAATTTGAGTGTTCCATCGTCATTAGAAGGCCCTGAACGTTACAATTAACTATCATTTTTGCGTCGGATTCGAAAATCTAGACTCACAGGACAACGACCATAAGGTGCCCGAGGCAGCAATAGACCCTTGGAGATAAGTCGGCTGGAGGCCGATGTATTGAATCTCGACATAATTTGAGTGTTCCATCGGCATTAGGAGGCCCTGAACGTTACAATTAACTATCATTTTTGCGTCGGATTCGATAATCTAAACTCACAGGAGAACGACCATAAGGTGCCCGAGGCAGCAATAGACCCTTGGAGACAAGTCGGCTGGAGGCCGATGTATTGAATCTCGACGCAATTTGAGTGTTCCATCGGCATTAGAAGGCCCTGAACGTTACAATTAACTATCATTTTTGCGTCGGATTCGATAATCTAGACTCACAGGAGAACGACCATAAGGTGCCCGAGGCAGCAATAGACCCTTGGAGACAAGTCGGCTGGAGGACGATGTATTGGATCGCGACGCAATTTGAGGCCTCTATCGTCATTAGGAGGCGCTGAACGTTACAATTCACTATCATTTTTGCGTCGGATTCGAAAATCTAGACTCACAGGAGAAGGATCATATTGTGCCCGAGACAGCAATATCCCCTTGGAGACAAGTCGGCTGGAGGACGATGTATTGGATCGCGACGCAATTTGAGTCTTCTATCGTCATTAGGAGGCCCTGAACGTTACAATTAACTATCATTTTAGCGTCGGGTTCGAAAATCTAGACTCACAGGAGAACGACCATAAGGTGCCCGAGGCAGCAATAGACCCTTGGAGACAAGTCGGCTGGAGGCCGATGTATTGAATCTCGACGCAATTTGAGTGTTCCATCGGCATTAGAAGGCCCTGAACGTTACAATTAACTATCATTTTTGCGTCGGATTCGAAAATCTAGACTCACAGGAGAACGACCATAAGGTGCCCGAGGCAGGAATATACCCTTGGAGACAAGTCGGCTGGAGGCCGATGTATTGAATCTCGACGCAATTTGAGTGTTCCATCGTCATTAGGAGGCGCTGAACGTTACAATTCACTATCAGTTTTTGCGTCGGATTCGAAAATCTAGACTCACAGGACAACGACCATAAGTTGCCCGAGACAGCAATATCCCCTTGGAGACAAGTCGGCTGGAGGCCGATGTATTGAATCTCGACGCAATTTGAGTGTTCCATCGTCATTACAAGGCCCTGAACGTTACAATTAACTATCATTTTTGCGTCGGATTCGAAAATCTAGAATTACAAGAGAACGACCATAAAGTGCCCGAGGCAGCATTAGATCCTTGGAGACAAGTCGGCTGGAGGACGATGTATTGTATCTCGACGCAATTTGAGTGTTCCATCGTCATTACAAGGCCCTGAACGTTACAATTAACTATCATTTTTGCGTCGGATTCGAAAATCTAGACTCACAGGAGAACGACCATAAGGTGCCCGAGGCAGCAATAGACCCTTGGAGACAAGTAGGCTGGAGGACGATGTATTGGATCGCAACGCAATTTGAGTCTTCTATCGTCATTAGGAGGCGCTGAACGTTACAATTCACTATCATTTTTGCGTCGGATTCGAAAATCTATACTCACAGGAGAAGGACCATGTGGTGCCCGAGGCAGCGATATCCCCTTGGAGACAAGTAGGCTGGAGGCCGATGTATTGAATCTCGACGCAATTTGAGTGTTCCATCGACATTAGAAGGCCCTGAACGTTACAATTAACTATCATTTTTGCGTCGGATTCGAAAATCTAGACTCACAGGACAACGACCATAAGGTGCCCGAGGCAGCAATAGACCCTTGGAGACAAGTCGGCTGGAGGCCGATGTATTGAATCTCGACGCAATTTGAGTGTTCCATCGGCATTAGGAGGCCCTGAAGGTTATAATTAACGATCATTTTTGCGTCGGATTCGATAATCTAAACTCACAGGAGAACGATCATAAGGTGCCCGAGGCAGCAATAGACCCTTGGAGACAAGTCGGCTGGAGGCCGATGTATTGAATCTCGACGCAATTTGAGTGTTCCATCGGCATTAGAAGGCCCTGAACGTTACAATTAACTATCATTTTTGCGTCGGATTCGATAATCTAGACTCACAGGAGAACGACCATAAGGTGCCCGAGGCAGCAATAGACCCTTGGAGACAAGTCGGCTGGAGGACGATGTATTGGATCGCGACGCAATTTGAGTCTTCTATCGTCATTAGGAGGCGCTGAACGTTACAATTCACTATCATTTTTGCGTCGGATTCGAAAATCTAGACTCACAGGAGAAGGATCATATTGTGCCCGAGTCAGCAATATCCCCTTGGAGACAAGTCGGCTGGAGGTCGATGTATTGAATCTCGACGCAATTTGAGTGTCCCATCGTCATTAGAAGGCCCTGAACGTTACAATTAACTATCATTTTTGCGTCGGATTCGATAATCTAAACTCACAGGAGAACGACCATAAGGTGCCCGAGGCAGCAATAGACCCTTGGAGACAAGTCGGCTGGAGGACGATGTATTGGATCGCGACGCAATTTGAGTCTTCTATCGTCATTAGGAGGCCCTGAACGTTACAATTAACTATCATTTTAGCGTCGGGTTCGAAAATCTAGACTCACAGGAGAACGACCATAAGGTGCCCGAGGCAGCAATAGACCCTTGGAGACAAGTCGGCTGGAGGCCGATGTATTGAATCTCGACGCAATTTGAGTGTTCCATCGGCATTAGGAGGCCCTCCCTGAACGTTATAATTAACTATCATTTTTGCGTCGGATTCGATAATCTAAACTCACAGGAGAACGACCATAAGGTGCCCGAGGCAGCAATAGACCCTTGGAGACAAGTCGGCTGGAGGCCGATGTATTGAATCTCGACGCAATTTGAGTGTTCCATCGTCATTACAAGGCCCTGAACGTTACAATTAACTATCATTTTTGCGTCGTATTCGAAAATCTAGACTCACAGGAGAACGACCATAAGGTGCCCGAGGCAGCAATAGACCCTTGGAGACAAGTCGGCTGGAGGACGATGTATTGGATCGCGACGCAATTTGAGTCTTCTCTCGTCATTAGGAGGCGCTGAACGTTACAATTCACTATCATTTTTGCGTCGGATTCGAAAATCTAGACTCACAGGAGAAGGACCTTGTGGTGCCCGAGGCAGCGATATCCCCTTGGAGACAAGTCGGCTGGAGGACGATGTATTGAATCTCGACGCAATTTGAGTGTCCCATCGTCATTAGAAGGCCCTGAACGTTACAATTAACTATCATTTTTGCGTCGGATTCGATAATCTAAACTCACAGGAGAACGACCATAAGGTGCCCGAGGCAGCAATAGACCCTTGGAGACAAGTCGGCTGGAGGACGATGTATTGGATCTCGAAGCAATTTGAGTGTTCCATCGGCATTAGGAGGCCCTGAACGTTACAATTAACTATCATTTTTGCGTCGGATTCGAAAATCTAGAATTACAAGAGAACGACCATAAAGTGCCCGAGGCAGCATTAGATCCTTGGAGACAAGTCGGCTGGAGGCCGATGTATTGAATCTCGACGCAATTTGAGTGTTCCATCGTCATTACAAGGCCCTGAACGTTACAATTAACTATCTTTTTTGCGTCGGATTCGAAAATCTAGACTCACAGGAGAACGACCATAAGGTGCCCGAGGCAGCAATAGACCCTTGGAGACAAGTCGGCTGGAGGACGATGTATTGGATCGCGACGCAATTTGAGTCTTCTATCGTCATTAGGAGGCGCTGAACGTTACAATTCACTATCATTTTTGCGTCGGATTCGAAAATCTATACTCACAGGAGAAGGACCATGTGGTGCCCGAGGCAGCGATATCCCCTTGGAGACAAGTAGGCTGGAGGCCGATGTATTGAATCTCGACGCAATTTGAGTGTTCCTTCGTCATTAGAAGGCCCTGAACGTTACAATTAACTATCATTTTTGCGTCGGATTCGAAAATCTAAACTCACAGGAGAAGGACCATGTGGTGCCCGAGGCAGCGATATTTCCTTTGGAGACAAGTCGGCTGGTGGCCGATGTATTGAATCTCGACGCAATTTGAGTGTTCCATCGGCATTGGGAGGCCCTGAACGTTATAATTAACTATCATTTTTGCGTCGGATTCGATAATCTAAACTCACAGGAGAACGACCATAAGGTGCCCGAGGCAGCAATATCCCCTTGGAGACAAGTCGGCTGGAGGACGATGTATTGAATCTCGATGCAATTTGAGTGTCCCATCGTCATTAGAAGGCCCTGAACGTTACAATTAACTATCATTTTTGCGTCGGATTCGATAATCTAAACTCGCAGGAGAACGACCATAAGGTGCCCGAGGCAGCAATAGACCCTTGGAGACAAGTCGGCTGGAGGACGATGTATTGGATCGCGACGCAATTTGAGTCTTCTATCGTCATTACGAGGCCCTGAACGTTACAATTAACTATCATTTTAGCGTCGGGTTCGAAAATCTAGACTCACAGGAGAACGACCATAAGGTGCCCGAGGCAGCAATAGACACTTGGAGACAAGTCGGCTGGAGGCCGATGTATTGAATCTCGACGCAATTTGAGTGTTCCATCGGCATTAGGAGGCCTTGAACGTTATAATTAACTATCATTTTTGCGTCGGATTCGATAATCTAGACTCACAGGAGAACGACCATAAGGTGCCCGAGGCAGCAATAGACCCTTGGAGACAAGTCGGCTGGAGGACGATGTATTGGATCGCGACGCAATTTGAGTCTTCTATCGTCATTAGGAGGCGCTGAACGTTACAATTCACTATCATTTTTGCGTCGGATTCGAAAATCTAGACTCACAGGAGAAGGATCATATTGTGCCCGAGACAGCAATATCCCCTTGGAGACAAGTCGGCTGGAGGACGATGTATTGAATCTCGACGCAATTTGAGTGTCCCATCGTCATTAGGAGGCGCTGAACGTTACAATTCACTATCATTTTTGCGTCGGATTCGAAAATCTAGACTCACAGGAGAAGGACCATGTGGTGCCCGAGGCAGCGATATCCCCTTGGAGACAAGTAGGCTGGAGGCCGATGTATTGAATCTCGACGCAATTTGAGTGTTCCATCGTCATTAGAAGGCCCTGAACGTTACAATTAACTATCATTTTTGCGTCGGATTCGAAAATCTAGACTCACAGGAGAACGACCATAAGGTGCCCGAGGCAGCAATAGACCCTTGGAGACAAGTCGGCTGGAGGACGATGTATTGAATCTCGACGCAATTTGAGTGTTCCATCGTCATTAGAAGGCCCTGAACGTTACAATTAACTATCATTTTTGCGTCGGATTCGAAAATCTAGACTCACAGGACAACGACCATAAGGTGCCCGAGGCTTGGAGACAAGTCGGCTGGAGGCCGATGTATTGAATCTCGACGCAATTTGAGTGTTCCATCGGCATTAGGAGGCCCTGAACGTTACAATTAACTATCATTTTTGCGTCGGATTCGATAATCTAAACTCACAGGAGAACGACCATAAGGTGCCCGAGGCAGCAATAGACCCTTGGAGACAAGTCGGCTGGAGGACGATGTATTGGATCGCGACGCAATTTGAGTCTTCTATCGTCATTAGGAGGCGCTGAACGTTACAATTCACTAACATTTTTGCGTCGGATTCGAAAATCTATACTCACAGGAGAAGGACCATGTGGTGCCCGAGGCAGCGATATCCCCTTGGAGACAAGTAGGCTGGAGGCCGATGTATTGAATCTCGGCGCAATTTGAGTGTTCCATCGTCATTAGAAGGCCCTGAACGTTACAATTAACTATCAATTTTGCGTCGAATTCGAAAATCTAAACTCACAGGATAAGGACCATGTGGTGCCCGAGGCAGCGATATCCCCTTGGAGACAAGTCGGCTGGAGGCCGATGTATTGAATCTCGACGCAATTTGAGTGTTCCATCGGTATTAGGAGGCCCTGAACGTTATAATTAACTATCATTTTTGCGTCGGATTCGATAATCTAAACTCACAGGAGAACGACCATAAGGTGCCAGAGGCAGCAATATCCCCTTGGAGACAAGTCGGCTGGAGGACGATGTATTGAATCTCGACGCAATTTGAGTGTCCCATCGTCATTAGAAGGCCCTGAACGTTACAATTAACTATCATTTTTGCGTCGGATTCGATAATCTAAACTCACAGGAGAACGACCATAAGGTGCCCGAGGCAGCAATAGACCCTTGGAGACAAGTCGGCTGGAGGACGATGTATTGGATCGCGACGCAATTTGAGTCTTCTATCGTCATTAGGAGGCCCTGAACGTCACAATTAACTATCATTTTAGCGTCGGGATAGAAAATCTAGACTCACAGGAGAACGACCATAAGGTGCCCGAGGCAGCAATAGACCCTTCGAAACAAGTCGGCTGGAGGCCGATGTATTGAATCTCGACGCAATTTGAGTGTTCCATCGTCATTAGGAGGCCCTGAACGTTACAATTAACTATCATTTTTGCGTCGGATTCGAAAATCTAGACTCACAGGAGAACGACCATAAAGTGCCCGAGGCAGCAATAGACCCTTGGAGACAAGTCGGCTGGAGGACGATGTATTGGATCGCGACGCAATTTGAGTCTTCTATCGTCATTAGGAGGCGCTGAACGTTACAATTCACTATCATTTTTGCGTCGGATTCGAAAATCTATACTCACAGGAGAAGGACCATGTGGTGCCCGAGGCAGCGATATCCCCTTGGAGACAAGTAGGCTGGAGGCCGATGTATTGAATCTCGGCGCAATTTGAGTGTTCCATCGTCATTAGGAGGCCCTGAACGTTACAATTAACTATCATTTTTGCGTCGAATTCGAAAATCTAAACTCACAGGATAAGGACCATGTGGTGCCCGAGGCAGCGATATCCCCATGGAGACAAGTCGGCTGGAGGCCGATGTATTGAATCTCGACGCAATTTGAGTGTTCCATCGGTATTAGGAGGCCCTGAACGTTATAATTAACTATCATTTTTGCGTCGGATTCGATAATCTAAACTCACAGGAGAATTACCATAAGGTGCCCGAGGCAGCAATATCCCCTTGGAGACAAGTCGGCTGGAGGACGATGTATTGAATCTCGACGCAATTTGAGTGTCCCATCGTCATTAGAAGGCCCTGAACGTTACAATTAACTATCATTTTTGCGTCGGATTCGATAATCTAAACTCACAGGAGAACGACCATAAGGTGCCCGAGGCAGCAATAGACCCTTGGAGACAAGTCGGCTGGAGGACGATGTATTGGATCGCGACGCAATTTGAGTCTTCTATCGTCATTAGGAGGCCCTGAACGTCACAATTAACTATCATTTTAGCGTCGGGATAGAAAATCTAGACTCACAGGAGAACGACCATAAGGTGCCCGAGGCAGCAATAGACCCTTCGAAACAAGTCGGCTGGAGGCCGATGTATTGAATCTCGACGCAATTTGAGTGTTCCATCGTCATTAGGAGGCCCTGAACGTTACAATTAACTATCATTTTTGCGTCGGATTCGAAAATCTAGACTCACAGGAGAACGACCATAAAGTGCCCGAGGCAGCAATAGACCCTTGGAGACAAGTCGGCTGGAGGACGATGTATTGGATCGCGACGCAATTTGAGTCTTCTATCGTCATTAGGAGGCGCTGAACGTTACAATTGACTATCATTTTTGCGTCGGATTCGAAAATCTAGACTCACAGGAGAAGGATCATATTGTGCCCGAGACAGCAATATCCCCCTGGAGACAAGTCGGCTGGAGGACGATGTATTGAATCTCGACGCAATTTGAGTGTCCCATCGTCATTAGAAGGCCCTGAACGTTACAATTAACTATCATTTTTGCGTCGGATTCGAAAATCTAGACTCACAGGACAACGACCATAAGGTGCCCGAGGCTTGGAGACAAGTCGGCTGGAGGCCGATGTATTGAATCTCGACGCAATTTGAGTGTTCCATCGGCATTAGGAGGCCCTGAACGTTACAATTAACTATCATTTTTGCGTCGAAATCGATAATCTAGACTCACAGGAGAACGACCATAAGGTGACCGAGGCAGCAATAGACCCTTGGAGACAAGTCGGCTGGAGGACGATGTATTGAATCTCGACGCAATTTGAGTGTTCCATCGTCATTACAAGGCCCTGAACGTTACAATTAACTATCATTTTTGCGTCGGATTCGAAAATCTAGACTCACAGGAGAACGACCATAAGGTGCCCGAGGCAGCAATAGACCCTTGGAGACAAGTCGGCTGGAGGCCGATGTATTGAATCTCGACGCAATTTGAGTCTTCTATCGTCATTAGGAGGCGCTGAACGTTACAAGTCACTATCATTTTTGCGTCGGATTCGAAAATCTAGACTCACAGGAGAACGACCATAAGGTGCCCGAGGCAGCAATAGACCCTTGGAGACAAGTCGGCTGGAGGCCGATGTATTGAATCTCGACGCAATTTGAGTGTTCCATCGTCATTACAAGGCCCTGAACGTTACAATTAACTATCATTTTTGCGTCGGATTCGAAAATCTATACTCACAGGAGAAGGACCATGTGGTGCCCGAGGCAGCGATATCCCCTTGGAGACAAGGAGGCTGGAGGCCGATGTATTGAATCTCGACGCAATTTGAGTGTTCCATCGTCATTAGAAGGCCCTGAACGTTACAATTAACTATCATTTTTGCGTCGGATTCGATAATCTAAACTCACAGGAGAACGACCATAAGGTGCCCGAGGCAGCAATAGACCCTTGGAGACAAGTCGGCTGGAGGCCGATGTATTGAATCTCGACGCAATTTGAGTCTTCCATCGTCATTAGGAGGCGCTGAACGTTACAATTCACTATCATTTTTGCGTCGGATTCGAAAATCTAGACTCACAGGAGAAGGACCATGTGGTGCCCGAGGCAGCAATATCCCCTTGGAGACAAGTCGGCTGGAGGACGATGTATTGAATCTCGACGCAATTTGAGTGTTCCATCGTCATTAGAAGGCCCTGAACGTTACAATTAACTATCATTTTTGCGTCGGATTCGAAAATCTAGACTCACAGGAGAACGACCATAAGGTGCCCGAGGCAGCAATAGACCCTTGGAGACAAGTCGGCTGGAGGCCGATGTATTGAATCTCGACGCAATTTGAGTGTTCCATCGTCATTACAAGGCCCTGAACGTTACAATTAACTATCATTTTTGCGTCGGATT
The DNA here is from genome assembly GCF_021461395.2 of Schistocerca americana. NCBI lineage: Eukaryota > Metazoa > Arthropoda > Insecta > Orthoptera > Acrididae > Schistocerca > Schistocerca americana. Next base: position 27,305 of record NW_025726764.1, read on the forward strand.
CGAAAATCTAGACTCACAGGAGAACGACCATAAGGTGCCCGAGGCAGCAATAGACCCTTGGAGACAAGTCGGCTGGAGGCCGATGTATTGAATCTCGACGCAATTTGAGTGTTCCATCGGCATTAGGAGGCCCTGAACGTTACAATTAACTATCATTTTAGCGTCGGGTTCGAAAATCTAGACTCACAGGAGAACGACCATAAGGTGCCCGAGGCAGCAATAGACCCTTGGAGACAAGTCGGCTGGAGGCTGATGTATTGATCTCGACGCAATTTGAGTGTTCCATCGTCATTACAAGGCCCTGAACGTTACAATTAACTATCATTTTTGCGTCGGATTCGAAAATCTAGACTCACAGGAGAACGACCATAAGGTGCCCGAGGCAGCAATAGACCCTTGGAGACAAGTCGGCTGGAGGACGATGTATTGGATCGCGACGCAATTTGAGTCTTCTATCGTCATTAGGAGGCGCTGAACGTTACAATTCACTATCATTTTTGCGTCGGATTCGAAAATCTAGACTCACAGGAGAAGGATCATATTGTGCCGGAGACAGCAATATCCCCTTGGAGACAAGTCGGCTGGAGGACGATGTATTGAATCTCGACGCAATTTGAGTGTCCCATCGTCATTAGAAGGCCCTGAACGTTACAATTAACTATCATTTTTGCGTCGGTTTCGAAAATCTAGACTCACAGGACAACGACCATAAGGTGCCCGAGGCAGCAATAGAGCCTTGGAGACAAGTCGGCTGGAGGACGATGTATTGGATCGCGACGCAATTTGAGTCTTCTATCGTCATTAGGAGGCGCTGAACGTTACAATTCACTATCATTTTTGCGTCGGATTCGAAAATCTAGACTCACAGGAGAAGGACCATGTGGTGCCCGAGGCAGCGATATCCCCTTGGAGACAAGTAGGCTGGAGGCCGATGTATTGAATCTCGACGCAATTTGACTGTTCCATCGTCATTAGAAGGCCCTGAACGTTACAATTAACTATCATTTTTGCGTCGGATTCGAAAATCTAGACTCACAGGACAACGACCATAAGGTGCCCGAGGCAGCAATAGACCCTTGGAGACAAGTCGGCTGGAGGCCGATGTATTGAATCTGGACGCAATTTGAGTGTTCCATCGGCATTAGGAGGCCCTGAACGTTACAATTAACTATCATTTTTGCGTCGGATTCGATAATTTAAACTCACAGGAGAACGACCAAAAGGTGCCCGAGGCAGCAGTAGACCCTTGGAGACAAGTCGGCTGGAGGCCGATGTATTGAATCTCGACGCAATTTGAGTGTTCCATCGTCATTACAAGGCCCTGAACGTTACAAATAACTATCATTTTTGCGTCGGATTCGATAATCTAAACTCACAGGAGAACGACCATAAGGTGCCCGAGGCAGCAATAGACCCTTGGAGACAAGTCGGCTGGAGGACGATGTATTGAATCTCGACGCAATTTGAGTGTCCCATCGTCATTAGAAGGCCCTGAACGTTACAATTAACTATCATTTATGCGTCGGATTCGATAATCTAAACTCACAGGAGAACGACCATAAGGTGCCCGAGGCAGCGATATCCCCTTGGAGACAAGTCGGCTGGAGGACGATGTATTGAATCTCGACGCAATTTGAGTGTCCCATCGTCATTAGGAGGCCCTAAACCTTACAATTAACTATCATTTTTGCGTCGGATTCGAAAATCTAGACTCACAGGCGAGGGACCATGTGGTGCCCGAGGCAGCGATATCCCCTTGGAGACAAGTAGGCTGGAGGCCGATGTATTGAATCTCGACATAATTTGAGTGTTCCATCGGCATTAGGAGGCCCTGAACGTTACAATTAACTATCATTTTTGCGTCGGATTCGATAATCTAAACTCACAGGAGAACGACCATAAGGTGCCCGAGGCAGCAATAGACCCTTGGAGACAAGTCGGCTGGAGGACGATGTATTGAATCTCGACGCAATTTGAGAGTTCCATCGGCATTAGGAGGCCCTGAACGTTATAATTAACTATCATTTTTGCGTCGGATTCGAAAATCTAGACTCACAGGAGAACGACCATAAGGTGCCCGAGGCAGCAATAGACCCTTGGAGACAAGTCGGCTGGAGGCCGATGTATTGAATCTCGACGCAATTTGAGTGTTCCATCGTCATTAGAAGGCCCTGAACGTTACAATTAACTATCATTTTTGCGTCGGATTCGAAAATCTAGACTCACAGGACAACGACCATAAGGTGCCCGAGGCAGCAATAGACCCTTGGAGACAAGTCGGCTGGAGGCCGAAGTATTGAATCTCGACATAATTTGAGTGTTCCATCGGCATTAGGAGGCCCTGAACGTTACAATTAACTATCATTTTTGCGTCGGATTCGATAATCTAAACTCACAGGAGAACGACAATAAGGTGCCCGAGGCAGCAATAGACCCTTGGAGACAAGTCGGCTGGAGGCCGATGTATTGAATCTCGACGCAATTTGAGTGTTCCATCGGCATTAGAAGGCCCTGAACGTTACAATTAACTATCATTTTTGCGTCGGATTCGAAAATCTAGACTCACAGGACAACGACCATAAGGTGCCCGAGGCAGCAATAGACCCTTGGAGACAAGTCGGCTGGAGGCCGATGTATTGAATCTCGACGCAATTTGAGTGTTCCATCCGCATTAGGAGGCGCTGAACGTAACAACTCACTATCATTTTTGCGTCGGATTCGAAAATCTAGACTCACAGGACAACGACCATAAGGTGCCCGAGGCAGCAATAGACCCTTGGAGACAAGTCGGCTGGAGGACGATGTATTGTATCTCGACGAAATTTGAGTGTTCCATCGTCATTACAAGGCCCTGAACGTTACAATTAACTATCATTTTTGCGTCGGATTCGAAAATCTAGACTCACAGGAGAACGACCATAAGGTGCCCGAGGCAGCAATAGACCCTTGGAGACAAGTCGGCTGGAGGACGATGCATTGGATCGCGACGCAATTTGAGTCTTCTAACGTCATTAGGAGGCGCTGAACGTTACAATTCACTATCATTTTTGCGTCGGATTCGATAATCTAAACTCACAGGAGAACGACCATAAGGTGCCCGAGGCAGCAATAGACCCTTGGAGACAAGTCGGCTGGAGGACGATGTATTGAATCTCGACGCAATTTGAGAGTTCCATCGGCATTAGGAGGCCCTGAACGTTATAATTAACTATCATTTTTGCGTCGGATTCGAAAATCTAGACTCACAGGAGAACGACCATAAGGTGCCCGAGGCAGCAATAGACCCTTGGAGACAAGTCGGCTGGAGGACGATGTATTGGATCGCGACGGAATTTGAGTCTTCTATCGTCATTAGGAGGCGCTGAACGTTACAATTCACTATCATTTTTGCGTCGGATTCGAAAATCTAGACTCACAGGAGAAGGACCATGTGGTGCCCGAGGCAGCGATATCCCCTTGGAGACAAGTAGGCTGGAGGCCCATGTATTGAATCTCGACGCAATTTGAGTGTTCCATCGTCATTAGAAGGCCCTGAACGTTACAAGTAACTATCATTTTTGCGTCGGATTCGTAAATCTAGACTCACAGGACAACGACCATAAGGTGCCCGAGGCAGCAATAGACCCTTGGAGACAAGTCGGCTGGAGGCCGATGTATTGAATCTCGACGCAATTTGAGTGTTCCATCGGCATTAGGAGGCCCTGAACGTTATAATTAACTATCATTTTTGCGTCGGATTCGATAATCTAAACTCACAGGAGAACGACCATAAGGTGCCCGAGGCAGCAATAGACCCTTGGAGACAAGTCGGCTGGAGGCCGATGTATTGAATCTCGACGCAATTTGAGTGATCCATCGTCATTAGAAGGCCCTGAACGTTACAATTCACTATCATTTTTGCGTCGGATTCGAAAATCTAGACTCACAGGAGAAGGATCATATTGTGCCCGAGACAGCAATATCCCCTTGGAGACAAGTCGGCTGGAGGACGATGTATTGAATCTCGACGCAATTTGAGTGTCCCATCGTCATTAGAAGGCCATGAACGTTACAATTCACTATCATTTTTGCGTCGGATTCGATAATCTAAACTCACAGGAGAACGACCATAAGGTGCCCGAGGCAGCAATAGACCCTTGGAGACAAGTCGGCTGGAGGACGATGTATTGGATCGCGACGCAATTTGAGTCTTCTATCGTCATTAGGAGGCCCTGAACGTTACAATTAACTATCATTTTAGCGTCGGGTTCGAAAATCTAGACTCACAGGAGAACGACCATAAGGTGCCCGAGGCACAATAGACCCTTGGAGACAAGTCGGCTGGAGGCCGATGTATTGAATCTCGACGCAATTTGAGTGTTCCATCGGCATTAGGAGGCCCTGAACGTTATAATTAACTATCATTTTTGCGTCGGATTCGATAATCTAAACTCACAGGAGAACGACCATAAGGTGCCCGAGGCAGCAATAGACCCTTGGAGACAAGTCGGCTGGAGGACGATGTATTGGATCGCGACGCAATTTGAGTCTTCTATCGTCATTAGGAGGCGCTGAACGTTACAATTCACTATCATTTTTGCGTCGGATTCGAAAATCTAGACTCACAGGAGAAGGACCATGTGGTGCCCGAGGCAGCGATATCCCCTTGGAGACAAGTAGGCTGGAGGCCGATGTATTGAATCTCGACGCAATTTGAGTGTTCCATCGCCATTAGAAGGCCCTGAACGTTACAATTAACTATCATTTTTGCGTCGGATTCGAAAATCTAGACTCACAGGACAACGACCATAAGGTGCCCGAGGCAGCAATAGACCCTTGGAGACAAGTCGGCTGGAGGCCGATGTATTGAATCTCGACGCAATTTGAGTGTTCCATCGGCATTAGGAGGCCCTGAACGTTATAATTAACTATCATTTTTGCGTCGGATTCGATAATCTAAACTCACAGGAGAACGACCATAAGGTGCCCGAGGCAGCAATAGACCCTTGGAGACAAGTCGGCTGGAGGCCGGTGTATTGCATCTCGACGCAATTTGAGTGTTCCATCGTCATTACAAGGTCCTGAACGTTACAATTAACTATCATTTTTGCGTCGGATTCGAAAATCTAGACTCACAGGAGAACGACCATAAGGTGCCCGAGGCAGCAATAGACCCTTGGAGACAAGTCGGCTGGAGGACGATGTATTGGATCGCGACGCAATTTGAGTCTTCTATCGTCATTAGGAGGCCCTGAACGTTACAATTAACTATCATTTTAGCGTCGGGTTCGAAAATCTAGACTCACAGGAGAACGACCATAAGGTGCCCGAGGCAGCAATCTCGACGCAATTTGAGTGTTCCATCGGCATTAGGAGGCCCTGAACGTTATAATTAACTATCATTTTTGCGTCGGATTCGATAATCAAAACTCACAGGAGAACGACCATAAGGTGCCCGAGGCAGCAATAGACCCTTGGAGACAAGTCGGCTGGAGGACGATGTATTGGATCGCGACGCAATTTGAGTCTTCTATCGTCATTAGGAGGCGCTGAACGTTACAATTCATTATCATTTTTGCGTCGGATTTGAAAATCTAGACTCACAGGAGATGGACCATGTGGTGCCCGAGGCAGCGATATCCCCTTGGAGACAAGTAGGCTGGAGGCCGATGTATTGAATCTCGACGCAATTTGAGTGTTCCATCGTCATTAGAAGCCCCTGAACGTTACAATTAACTATCATTTTTGCGTCGGATTCGAAAATCTAGACTCACAGGACAACGACCATAAGGTGCCCGAGGCAGCAATAGACCCTTGGAGACAAGTCGGCTGGAGGCCGACGTATTGAATCTCGACGCAATTTGAGTGTTCCATCGGCATTAGGAGGCCCTGAACGTTATAATTAACTATCATTTTTGCGTCGGATTCGATAATCTAAACTCACAGGAGAACGACCATAAGGTGCCCGAGGCAGCAATAGACCCTTGGAGACAAGTCGGCTGGAGGCCGATGTATTGAATCTCGACGCAATGTGAGTGTTCCATCGTCATTACAAGGTCCTGAACGTTACAGTTAACTATCATTTTTGCGTCGGATTCGAAAATCTAGACTCACAGGAGAACGACCATAAGGTGCCCAAGGCAGCAATAGACCCTTGGAGACAAGTCGGCTGGAGGACGATGTATTGGATCGCGACGCAATTTGAGTCTTCTATCGTCATTAGGAGGCGCTGAACGTTACAATTCACTATCATTTTTGCGTCGGATTCGAAAATCTAGACTCACAGGAGAAGGATCATATTGTGCCCGAGACAGCAATATCCCCTTGGAGACAAGTCGGCTGGAGGACGATGTATTGAATCTCGACGCAATATGAGTGTCCCATCGTCATTAGAAGGCCCTGAACGTTATAATTAACTATCATTTTTGCGTCGGATTCGATAATCTAAACTCACAGGAGAACGACCATAAGGTGCCCGAGGCAGCAATAGACCCTTGGAGACAAGTCGGCTGGAGGACGATGTATTGGATCGCGACGCAATTTGAGTGTTCCATCGTCATTAGGAGGCCCTGAACGTTACAATTAACTATCATTTTTGCGTCGGATTCGATAATCTAAACTCACAGGAGAACGACCATAAGGTGCCCGAGGCAGCAATAGACCCTTGGAGACAAGTCGGCTGGAGGACGATGTATTGGATCGCGACGCAATTTGAGTCTTCTATCGTCATTAGGAGGCCCTGAACGTTACAATTAACTATCATTTTAGCGTCGGGTTCGAAAATCTAGACTCACAGGAGAACGACCATAAGGTGCCCGACGCAGCAATAGACCCTTGGAGACAAGTCGGCTGGAGGCCGATGTATTGAATCTCGACGCAATTCGAGTGTTCCATCGTCATTACAAGGCCCTGAACGTTACAATTAACTATCATTTTTGCGTCGGATTCGATAATCTAAACTCACAGGAGAACGACCATAAGGTGCCCGAGGCAGCAATAGACCGTTGGAGACAAGTCGGCTGGAGGCCGATGTATTGAATCTCGACGCAATTCGAGTGTTCCATCGTCATTACAAGGCCCTGAACGTTACAATTAACTATCATTTTTGCGTCGGATTCGAAAATCCAGACTCACAGGAGAACGACCATAAGGTGCCCGAGGCAGCAATAGACCCTTGGAGACAAGTCGGCTGGAGGACGATGTATTGGATCGCGACGCAATTTGAGTCTTCTATCGTCATTAGGAGGCGCTGAACGTTACAATTCACTATCATTTTTGCGTCGGATTCGAAAATCTAGACTCACAGGAGAAGGACCATGTGGTGCCCGAGGCAGCGATATCCCCTTGGAGACAAGTAGGCTGGAGGCCGATGTATTGAATCTCGACGCAATTTGAGTGTTCCATCGACATTAGAAGGCCCTGAACGTTACAATTAACTATCATTTTTGCGTCGGATTCGAAAATCTAGACTCACAGGAGAAGGATCATATTGTGCCCGAGACAGCAATATCCCCTTGGAGACAAGTCGGCTGGAGGACGATGTATGAATCTCGACGCAATTTGAGTGTTCCATCGGCATTAGAAGGCCCTGAACGTTACAATTAACTATCTTTTTTGGGTCGGGTTCGAAAATCTAGACTCACAGGAGAACGACCATAAGGTGCCCGAGGCAGCAATAGACCCTTGGAGACAGGTCGGCTGGAGGACGATGTATTGGATCGCGACGCAATTTGAGTCTTCTATCGTCATTAGGAGGCGCTGAACGTTACAATTCACTATCATTTTTGCGTCGGATTCGAAAATCTAGACTCACAGGAGAACGACCATAAGGTGCCCGAGGCAGCAATAGACCCTTGGAGACAAGTCGGCTGGAGGCCGATGTATTGAATCTCGACGCAATTTGAGTGTTCCATCGGCATTAGAAGGCCCTGAACGTTACAATTAACTATCATTTTTGGGTCGGGTTCGAAAATCTAGACTCACAGGAGAACGACCATAAGGTGCCCGAGGCAGCAATAGACCTTTGGAGACAGGTCGGCTGGAGGACGATGTATTGGATCGCGACGCAATTTGAGTCTTCTATCGTCATTAGGAGGCGCTGAACGTTACAATTCACTATCATTTTTGCGTCGGATTCGAAAATCTAGACTCACAGGAGAAGGATCATATTGTGCCCGAGACAGCAATATCCCCTTGGAGACAAGTCGGCTGGAGGACGATGTATGAATCTCGACGCAATTTGAGTGTTCCATCGGCATTAGAAGGCCCTGAACGTTACAATTAACTATCATTTTTGCGTCGGATTCGATAATCTAGACTCACAGGAGAACGACCATAAGGTGCCCGAGGCAGCAATAGACCCTTGGAGACAAGTCGGCTGGAGGACGATGTATTGGATCGCGACGCAATTTGAGTCTTCTATCGTCATTAGGAGGCGCTGAACGTTACAATTCACTATCATTTTTTCGTCGGATTCGAAAATCTAGACTCACAGGAGAAGGACCATGTGGTGCCCGAGGCAGCGATATCCCCTTGGAGACAAGTAGGCTGGAGGCCGATGTATTGAATCTCGACGCAATTTGAGTGTCCCATCGTCATTAGAAGGCCCTGAACGTTACAATTAACTATCATTTTTGCGTCGGATTCGATAATCTAAACTCACAGGAGAACGACCATAAGGTGCCCGAGGCAGCAATAGACCCTTGGAGACAAGTCGGCTGGAGGACGATGTATTGGATCGCGACGCAATTTGAGTCTTCTATCGTCATTAGGAGGCCCTGATCGTTACAATTAACTATCATTTTAGCGTCGGGTTCGAAAATCTAGACTCACAGGAGAACGACCATAAGGTGCCCGAGGCAGCAATCTCGACGCAATTTGAGTGTTCCATCGGCATTAGGAGGCCCTGAACGTTATAATTAACTATCATTTTTGCGTCGGATTCGATAATCAAAACTCACAGGAGAACGACCATAAGGTGCCCGAGGCAGCAATAGACCCTTGGAGACAAGTCGGCTGGAGGCCGATGTATTGAATCTCGACGCAATTTGAGTGTTCCATCGTCATTACAAGGCCCTGAACGTTACAATTAACTATCATTTTTGCGTCGGATTCGAAAATCTAGACTCACAGGAGAACGACCATAAGGTGCCCGAGGCAGCAATAGACCCTTGGAGACAAGTCGGCTGGAGGCTGATGTATTGAATCTCGACGCAATTCGAGTGTTCCATCGTCATTACAAGGCCCTGAACGTTACAATTAACTATCATTTTTGCGTCGGATTCGAAAATCTAGACTCACAGGAGAACGACCATAAGGTGCCCGAGGCAGCAATAGACCCTTGGAGACAAGTCGGCTGGAGGACGATGTATTGGATCGTGACGCAATTTGAGTCTTCTATCGTCATTAGGAGGCGCTGAACGTTACAATTCACTATCATTTTTGCGTCGGATTCGAAAATCTAGACTCACAGGAGAAGGACCATGTGGTGCCCGAGGCAGCGATATCCCCTTGGAGACAAGTAGGCTGGAGGCCGATGTATTGAATCTCGACGCAATTTGAGTGTCCCATCGTCATTAGAAGGCCCTGAACGTTACAATTAACTATCATTTTTGCGTCGGATTCGAAAATCTAGACTCACAGGAGAAGGATCATATTGTGCCCGAGACAGCAATATCCCCTTGGAGACAAGTCGGCTGGAGGACGATGTATGAATCTCGACGCAATTTGAGTGTTCCATCGGCATTAGAAGGCCCTGAACGTTACAATTAACTATCATTTTTGGGTCGGGTTCGAAAATCTAGACTCACAGGAGAACGACCATAAGGTGCCCGAGGCAGCAATAGACCCTTGGAGACAGGTCGGCTGGAGGACGATGTATTGGATCGCGACGCAATTTGAGTCTTCTATCGTCATTAGGAGGCGCTGAACGTTACAATTCACTATCATTTTTGCGTCGGATTCGAAAATCTAGACTCACAGGAGAACGACCATAAGGTGCCCGAGGCAGCAATAGACCCTTGGAGACAAGTCGGCTGGAGGCCGATGTATTGAATCTCGACGCAATTTGAGTGTTCCATCGGCATTAGAAGGCCCTGAACGTTACAATTAACTATCATTTTTGCGTCGGATTCGAAAATCTAGACTCACAGGAGAAGGATCATATTGTGCCCGAGACAGCAATATCCCCTTGGAGACAAGTCGGCTGGAGGACGATGTATGAATCTCGACGCAATTTGAGTGTTCCATCGGCATTAGAAGGCCCTGAACGTTACAATTAACTATCATTTTTGCGTCGGATTCGATAATCTAGACTCACAGGAGAACGACCATAAGGTGCCCGAGGCAGCAATAGACCCTTGGAGACAAGTCGGCTGGAGGACGATGTATTGGATCGCGACGCAATTTGAGTCTTCTATCGTCATTAGGAGGCGCTGAACGTTACAATTCACTATCATTTTTTCGTCGGATTCGAAAATCTAGACTCACAGGAGAAGAACCATGTGGTGCCCGAGGCAGCGATATCCCCTTGGAGACAAGTAGGCTGGAGGCCGATGTATTGAATCTCGACGCAATTTGAGTGTCCCATCGTCATTAGAAGGCCCTGAACGTTACAATTAACTATCATTTTTGCGTCGGATTCGATAATCTAAACTCACAGGAGAACGACCATAAGGTGCCCGAGGCAGCAATAGACCCTTGGAGACAAGTCGGCTGGAGGACGATGTATTGGATCGCGACGCAATTTGAGTCTTCTATCGTCATTAGGAGGCCCTGAACGTTACAATTAACTATCATTTTAGCGTCGGGTTCGAAAATCTATACTCACAGGAGAACGACCATAAGGTGCCCGAGGCAGCAATCTCGACGCAATTTGAGTGTTCCATCGGCATTAGGAGGCCCTGAACGTTATAATTAACTATCATTTTTGTGTCGGATTCGATAATCAAAACTCACAGGAGAACGACCATAAGGTGCCCGAGGCAGCAATAGACCCTTGGAGACAAGTCGGCTGGAGGCCGATGTATTGAATCTCGACGCAATTTGAGTGTTCCATCGTCATTACAAGGCCCTGAACGTTACAATTAACTATCATTTTTGCGTCGGATTCGAAAATCTAGACTCACAGGAGAACGACCATAAGGTGCCCGAGGCAGCAATAGACCCTTGGAGACAAGTCGGCTGGAGGACGATGTATTGGATCGCGACGCAATTTGAGTCTTCTATCGTCATTAGAAGGCGCTGAACGTTACAATTCACTATCATTTTTGCGTCGGATTTGAAAATCTAGACTCACAGGAGATGGACCATGTGGTGCCCGAGGCAGCGATATCCCCTTGGAGACAAGTAGGCTGGAGGCCGATGTATTGAATCTCGACGCAATTTGAGTGTTCCATCGTCATTAGAAGGCCCTGAACGTTACAATTAACTATCATTTTTGCGTCGGATTCGAAAATCTAGACTCACAGGACAACGACCATAAGGTGCCCGAGGCAGCAATAGACCCTTGGAGACAAGTCGGCTGGAGGCCGACGTATTGAATCTCGACGCAATTTGAGTGTTCCATCGGCATTAGGAGGCCCTGAACGTTATAATTAACTATCATTTTTGCGTCGGATTCGATAATCTAAACTCACAGGAGAACGACCATAAGGTGCCCGAGGCAGCAATAGACCCTTGGAGACAAGTCGGCTGGAGGCCGATGTATTGAATCTCGACGCAATGTGAGTGTTCCATCGTCATTACAAGGTCCTGAACGTTACAGTTAACTATCATTTTTGCGTCGGATTCGAAAATCTAGACTCACAGGAGAACGACCATAAGGTGCCCAAGGCAGCAATAGACCCTTGGAGACAAGTCGGCTGGAGGACGATGTATTGGATCGCGACGCAATTTGAGTCTTCTATCGTCATTAGGAGGCGCTGAACGTTACAATTCACTATCATTTTTGCGTCGGATTCGAAAATCTAGACTCACAGGAGAAGGATCATATTGTGCCCGAGACAGCAATATCCCCTTGGAGACAAGTCGGCTGGAGGACGATGTATTGAATCTCGACGCAATATGAGTGTCCCATCGTCATTAGGAGGCCCTGAACGTTATAATTAACTATCATTTTTGCGTCGGATTCGATAATCTAAACTCACAGGAGAACGACCATAAGGTGCCCGAGGCAGCAATAGACCCTTGGAGACAAGTCGGCTGGAGGACGATGTATTGGATCGCGACGCAATTTGAGTGTTCCATCGTCATTAGGAGGCCCTGAACGTTACAATTAACTATCATTTTTGCGTCGGATTCGATAATCTAAACTCACAGGAGAACGACCATAAGGTGCCCGAGGCAGCAATAGACCCTTGGAGACAAGTCGGCTGGAGGACGATGTATTGGATCGCGACGCAATTTGAGTCTTCTATCGTCATTAGGAGGCCCTGAACGTTACAATTAACTATCATTTTAGCGTCGGGTTCGAAAATCTAGACTCACAGGAGAACGACCATAAGGTGCCCGAGGCAGCAATAGACCCTTGGAGACAAGTCGGCTGGAGGCCGATGTATTGAATCTCGACGCAATTCGAGTGTTCCATCGTCATTACAAGGCCCTGAACGTTACAATTAACTATCATTTTTGCGTCGGATTCGATAATCTAAACTCACAGGAGAACGACCATAAGGTGCCCGAGGCAGCAATAGACCCTTGGAGACAAGTCGGCTGGAGGCCGATGTATTGAATCTCGAAGCAATTCGAGTGTTCCATCGTCATTACAAGGCCCTGAACGTTACAATTAACTATCATTTTTGCGTCGGATTCGAAAATCTAGACTCACAGGAGAACGACCATAAGGTGCCCGAGGCAGCAATAGACCCTTGGAGACAAGTCGGCTGGAGGACGATGTATTGGATCGCGACGCAATTTGAGTCTTCTATCGTCATTAGGAGGCGCTGAACGTTACAATTCACTATCATTTTTGCGTCGGATTCGAAAATCTAGACTCACAGGAGAAGGACCATGTGGTGCCCGAGGCAGCGATATCCCCTTGGAGACAAGTAGGCTGGAGGCCGATGTATTGAATCTCGACGCAATTTGAGTGTTCCATCGGCATTAGAAGGCCCTGAACGTTACAATTAACTATCATTTTTGGGTCGGGTTCGAAAATCTAGACTCACAGGAGAACGACCATAAGGTGCCCGAGGCAGCAATAGACCCTTGGAGACAGGTCGGCTGGAGGACGATGTATTGGATCGCGACGCAATTTGAGTCTTCTATCGTCAATAGGAGGCCCTGATCGTTACAATTAACTATCATTTTAGCGTCGGGTTCGAAAATCTAGACTCACAGGAGAACGACCATAAGGTGCCCGAGGCAGCAATCTCGACGCAATTTGAGTGTTCCATCGGCATTAGGAGGCCCTGAACGTTATAATTAACTATCATTTTTGCGTCGGATTCGATAATCAAAACTCACAGGAGAACGACCATAAGGTGCCCGAGGCAGCAATAGACCCTTGGAGACAAGTCGGCTGGAGGCCGATGTATTGAATCTCGACGCAATTTGAGTGTTCCATCGTCATTACAAGGCCCTGAACGTTACAATTAACTATCATTTTTGCGTCGGATTCGAAAATCTAGACTCACAGGAGAACGACCATAAGGTGCCCGAGGCAGCAATAGACCCTTGGAGACAAGTCGGCTGGAGGCTGATGTATTGAATCTCGACGCAATTCGAGTGTTCCATCGTCATTACAAGGCCCTGAACGTTACAATTAACTATCATTTTTGCGTCGGATTCGAAAATCTAGACTCACAGGAGAACGACCATAAGGTGCCCGAGGCAGCAATAGACCCTTGGAGACAAGTCGGCTGGAGGACGATGTATTGGATCGTGACGCAATTTGAGTCTTCTATCGTGATTAGGAGGCGCTGAACGTTACAATTCACTATCATTTTTGCGTCGGATTCGAAAATCTAGACTCACAGGAGAAGGACCATGTGGTGCCCGAGGCAGCGATATCCCCTTGGAGACAAGTAGGCTGGAGGCCGATGTATTGAATCTCGACGCAATTTGAGTGTTCCATCGTCATTAGAAGGCCCTGAACGTTACAATTAACTATCATTTTTGCGTCGGATTCGAAAATCTAGACTCACAGGAGAAGGATCATATTGTGCCCGAGACAGCAATATCCCCTTGGAGACAAGTCGGCTGGAGGACGATGTATGAATCTCGACGCAATTTGAGTGTTCCATCGGCATTAGAAGGCCCTGAACGTTACAATTAACTATCATTTTTGGGTCGGGTTCGAAAATCTAGACTCACAGGAGAACGACCATAAGGTGCCCGAGGCAGCAATAGACCCTTGGAGACAGGTCGGCTGGAGGACGATGTATTGGATCGCGACGCAATTTGAGTCTTCTATCGTCATTAGGAGGCGCTGAACGTTACAATTCACTATCATTTTTGCGTCGGATTCGAAAATCTAGACTCACAGGAGAACGACCATAAGGTGCCCGAGGCAGCAATAGACCCTTGGAGACAAGTCGGCTGGAGGCCGATGTATTGAATCTCGACGCAATTTGAGTGTTCCATCGGCATTAGAAGGCCCTGAACGTTACAATTAACTATCATTTTTGGGTCGGGTTCGAAAATCTAGACTCACAGGAGAACGACCATAAGGTGCCCGAGGCAGCAATAGACCCTTGGAGACAGGTCGGCTGGAGGACGATGTATTGGATCGTGACGCAATTTGAGTCTTCTATCGTCATTAGGAGGCGCTGAACGTTACAATTCACTATCATTTTTTCGTCGGATTCGAAAATCTAGACTCGCAGGAGAAGGACCATGTGGTGCCCGAGGCAGCGATATCCCCTTGGAGACAAGTAGGCTGGAGGCCGATGTATAGAATCTCGACGCAATTTGAGTGTCCCATCGTCATTAGAAGGCCCTGAACGTTACAATTAACTATCATTTTTGCGTCGGATTCGATAATCTAAACTCACAGGAGAACGACCATAAGGTGCCCGAGGCAGCAATAGACCCTTGGAGACAAGTCGGCTGGAGGACGATGTATTGGATCGCGACGCAATTTGAGTCTTCTATCGTCATTAGGAGGCCCTGAACGTTACAATTAACTATCATTTTAGCGTCGGGTTCGAAAATCTAGACTCACAGGAGAACGACCATAAGGTGCCCGAGGCAGCAATCTCGACGCAATTTGAGTGTTCCATCGGCATTAGGAGGCCCTGAACGTTATAATTAACTATCATTTTTGTGTCGGATTCGATAATCAAAACTCACAGGAGAACGACCATAAGGTGCCCGAGGCAGCAATAGACCCTTGGAGACAAGTCGGCTGGAGGCCGATGTATTGAATCTCGACGCAATTTGAGTGTTCCATCGTCATTACAAGGCCCTGAACGTTACAATTAACTATCATTTTTGCGTCGGATTCGAAAATCTAGACTCACAGGAGAACGACCATAAGGTGCCCGAGGCAGCAATAGACCCTTGGAGACAAGTCGGCTGGAGGACGATGTATTGGATCGCGACGCAATTTGAGTCTTCTATCGTCATTAGGAGGCGCTGAACGTTACAATTCACTATCATTTTTGCGTCGGATTTGAAAATCTAGACTCACAGGAGATGGACCATGTGGTGCCCGAGGCAGCGATATCCCCTTGGAGACAAGTAGGCTGGAGGCCGATGTATTGAATCTCGACGCAATTTGAGTGTTCCATCGTCATTAGAAGGCCCTGAACGTTACAATTAACTATCATTTTTGCGTCGGATTCGAAAATCTAGACTCACAGGACAACGACCATAAGGTGCCCGAGGCAGCAATAGACCCTTGGAGACAAGTCGGCTGGAGGCCGACGTATTGAATCTCGACGCAATTTGAGTGTTCCATCGGCATTAGGAGGCCCTGAACGTTATAATTAACTATCATTTTTTGTCGGATTCGATAATCTAAACTCACAGGAGAACGACCATAAGGTGCCCGAGGCAGCAATAGACCCTTGGAGACAAGTCGGCTGGAGGCCGATGTATTGAATCTCGACGCAATGTGAGTGTTCCATCGTCATTACAAGGTCCTGAACGTTACAGTTAACTATCATTTTTGCGTCGGATTCGAAAATCTAGACTCACAGGAGAACGACCATAAGGTGCCCAAGGCAGCAATAGACCCTTGGAGACAAGTCGGCTGGAGGACGATGTATTGGATCGCGACGCAATTTGAGTCTTCTATCGTCATTAGGAGGCGCTGAACGTTACAATTCACTATCATTTTTGCGTCGGATTCGAAAATCTAGACTCACAGGAGAAGGATCATATTGTGCCCGAGACAGCAATATCCCCTTGGAGACAAGTCGGCTGGAGGACGATGTATTGAATCTCGACGCAATATGAGTGTCCCATCGTCATTAGGAGGCCCTGAACGTTATAATTAACTATCATTTTTGCGTCGGATTCGATAATCTAAACTCACAGGAGAACGACCATAAGGTGCCCGAGGCAGCAATAGACCCTTGGAGACAAGTCGGCTGGAGGACGATGTATTGGATCGCGATGCAATTTGAGTGTTCCATCGTCATTAGGAGGCCCTGAACGTTACAATTAACTATCATTTTTGCGTCGGATTCGATAATCTAAACTCACAGGAGAACGACCATAAGGTGCCCGAGGCAGCAATAGACCCTTGGAGACAAGTCGGCTGGAGGACGATGTATTGGATCGCGACGCAATTTGAGTCTTCTATCGTCATTAGGAGGCCCTGAACGTTACAATTAACTATCATTTTAGCGTCGGGTTCGAAATCTAGACTCACAGGAGAACGACCATAAGGTGCCCGAGGCAGCAATAGACCCTTGGAGACAAGTCGGCTGGAGGCCGATGTATTGAATCTCGACGCAATTCGAGTGTTCCATCGTCATTACAAGGCCCTGAACGTTACAATTAACTATCATTTTTGCGTCGGATTCGATAATCTAAACTCACAGGAGAACGACCATAAGGTGCCCGAGGCAGCAATAGACCCTTGGAGACAAGTCGGCTGGAGGCCGATGTATTGAATCTCGACGCAATTCGAGTGTTCCATCGTCATTACAAGGCCCTGAACGTTACAATTAACTATCATTTTTGCGTCGGATTCGAAAATCTAGACTCACAGGAGAACGACCATAAGGTGCCCGAGGCAGCAATAGACCCTTGGAGACAAGTCGGCTGGAGGACGATGTATTGGATCGCGACGCAATTTGAGTCTTCTATCGTCATTAGGAGGCGCTGAACGTTACAATTCACTATCATTTTTTCGTCGGATTCGAAAATCTAGACTCACAGGAGAAGGACCATGTGGTGCCCGAGGCAGCGATATCCCCTTGGAGACAAGTAGGCTGGAGGCCGATGTATTGAATCTCGACGCAATTTGAGTGTCCCATCGTCATTAGAAGGCCCTGAACGTTACAATTAACTATCATTTTTGCGTCGGATTCGATAATCTAAACTCACAGGAGAACGACCATAAGGTGCCCGAGGCAGCAATAGACCCTTGGAGACAAGTCGGCTGGAGGACGATGTATTGGATCGCGACGCAATTTGAGTCTTCTATCGTCATTAGGAGGCCCTGAACGTTACAATTAACTATCATTTTAGCGTCGGGTTCGAAAATCTAGACTCACAGGAGAAAGACCATAAGGTGCCCGAGGCAGCAATCTCGACGCAATTTGAGTGTTCCATCGGCATTAGGAGGCCCTGAACGTTATAATTATCTATCATTTTTGCGTCGGATTCGATAATCTAAACTCACAGGAGAACGACCATAAGGTGCCCGAGGCAGCAATAGACCCTTGGAGACAAGTCGGCTGGAGGACGATGTATTGGATCGCGACGCAATTTGAGTCTTCTATCGTCATTAGGAGGCGCTGAACGTTACAATTCACTATCATTTTTGCGTCGGATTTGAAAATCTAGACTCACAGGAGATGGACCATGTGGTGCCCGAGGCAGCGATATCCCCTTGGAGACAAGTAGGCTGGAGGCCGATGTATTGAATCTCGACGCAATTTGAGTGTTCCATCGTCATTAGAAGGCCCTGAACGTTACAATTAACTATCATTTTTGCGTCGGATTCGAAAATCTAGACTCACAGGACAACGACCATAAGGTGCCCGAGGCAGCAATAGACCCTTGGAGACAAGTCGGCTGGAGGCCGACGTATTGAATCTCGACGCAATTTGAGTGTTCCATCGGCATTAGGAGGCCCTGAACTTTATAATTAACTATCATTTTTGCGTCGGATTCGATAATCTAAACTCACAGGAGAACGACCATAAGGTGCCCGAGGCAGCAATAGACCCTTGGAGACAAGTCGGCTGGAGGCCGATGTATTGAATCTCGACGCAATGTGAGTGTTCCATCGTCATTACAAGGTCCTGAACGTTACAGTTAACTATCATTTTTGCGTCGGATTCGAAAATCTAGACTCACAGGAGAACGACCATAAGGTGCCCGAGGCAGCAATAGACCCTTGGAGACAAGTCGGCTGGAGGCCGATGTATTGAATCTCGACGCAATTCGAGTGTTCCATCGTCATTACAAGGCCCTGAACGTTACAATTAACTATCATTTTTGCGTCGGATTCGATAATCTAAACTCACAGGAGAACGACCATAAGGTGCCCGAGGCAGCAATAGACCCTTGGAGACAAGTCGGCTGGAGGACGATGTATTGGATCGCGACGCAATTTGAGTCTTCTATCGTCATTAGGAGGCCCTGAACGTTACAATTAACTATCATTTTAGCGTCGGGTTCGAAAATCTAGACTCACAGGAGAACGACCATAAGGTGCCCGAGGCAGCAATAGACCCTTGGAGACAAGTCGGCTGGAGGCCGATGTATTGAATCTCGACGCAATTCGAGTGTTCCATCGTCATTACAAGGCCCTGAACGTTACAATTAACTATCATTTTTGCGTCGGATTCGATAATCTAAACTCACAGGAGAACGACCATAAGGTGCCCGAGGCAGCAATAGACCCTTGGAGACAAGTCGGCTGGAGGCCGATGTATTGAATCTCGACGCAATGTGAGTGTTCCATCGTCATTACAAGGTCCTGAACGTTACAGTTAACTATCATTTTTGCGTCGGATTCGAAAATCTAGACTCACAGGAGAACGACCATAAGGTGCCCAAGGCAGCAATAGACCCTTGGAGACAAGTCGGCTGGAGGACGATGTATTGGATCGCGACGCAATTTGAGTCTTCTATCGTCATTAGGAGGCGCTGAACGTTACAATTCACTATCATTTTTGCGTCGGATTCGAAAATCTAGACTCACAGGAGAAGGATCATATTGTGCCCGAGACAGCAATATCCCCTTGGAGACAAGTCGGCTGGAGGACGATGTATTGAATCTCGACGCAATATGAGTGTCCCATCGTCATTAGGAGGCCCTGAACGTTATAATTAACTATCATTTTTGCGTCGGATTCGATAATCTAAACTCACAGGAGAACGACCATAAGGTGCCCGAGGCAGCAATAGACCCTTGGAGACAAGTCGGCTGGAGGACGATGTATTGGATCGCGATGCAATTTGAGTGTTCCATCGTCATTAGGAGGCCCTGAACGTTACAATTAACTATCATTTTTGCGTCGGATTCGATAATCTAAACTCACAGGAGAACGACCATAAGGTGCCCGAGGCAGCAATAGACCCTTGGAGACAAGTCGGCTGGAGGACGATGTATTGGATCGCGACGCAATTTGAGTCTTCTATCGTCATTAGGAGGCCCTGAACGTTACAATTAACTATCATTTTAGCGTCGGGTTCGAAAATCTAGACTCACAGGAGAACGACCATAAGGTGCCCGAGGCAGCAATAGACCCTTGGAGACAAGTCGGCTGGAGGCCGATGTATTGAATCTCGACGCAATTCGAGTGTTCCATCGTCATTACAAGGCCCTGAACGTTACAATTA
>NW_025726765.1:0-47225 GCF_021461395.2 Schistocerca americana
AAGTCCCGAGACGCTACGCTAGACGCTTGCTTCCGGCCCCTCATGTACCATGCCACAGGCACCAAAGCGTTCGGCTGGCCGATGGCCCCTGTACGCCCGCTCGCGCCACAGCAGTCACTGTGCTTGCAGGGAATGCCGCGCCGCCGAATAACGTTTGGCGCGCAATCCGTTTATGGACAGAGAATGCTAAAAGGGGCCGTTCGACCGTTAATACGAAATTCGTAGCCAAGTTAGGTGGCCTGAGCCATCTCGCGGCTTCCGCTGTTATTACGAGCGCGCGTGCCACGCGGTTGAAGAGCAGTGCGCTGGCTCTAGCTTTCGACGCCGTTTCCTAGTGTATTTTGTCGCTTCTAGTGGAGGCATCATCGTTACGAGAAGCTGGTAAATCACTCACAGTACAGTAGTTATCGTCCAACACGAGGAGATGCTTTGATTGTAATGGAGATTAGCACCGGGACAGCGCGAACGCAGTCCCGACTACCAAAAATTATGCGCCCGAGTTACTCGCATTTGGAGTAATCGCGGGGGTCAGCTCGACCGAAGTGCAATGGACAAGCCTCACCCCGGAGGAACCGCCCTTCATGATCACGGTATCCTCTACGCCAGGTAAGTATGCTTCTCCTCGGCCTCAGGCGAATATTTGTAATGCGTCGCGCTATCGTAGTGGAACGAGAACTCTTGACGTTGTCGCATTCGGCGAAGAGCATGGTGCCGTGAATGTACCTTGCTTCCTTAGAAACGCGCTGTTGGCCGTCGTGTTAGCAAGCAGACAGGCACAATAACGGCCTTCTGCAGAAAGCAATGCAGTTTTCGTGCGGAAGACATCGCGACTCGCGGCGCCGGCCGTTGCTGGGGTTAAGTTACTGCACCCTCCGGGAGATGGCGGGCCATGTCGGGGTTACCGCCTTCGAGCCACCCTCTCCGCCTGAAAGTCGCCCTCTTTCTCGGCCGGTGTCAAAACGGCAAATGAGATTTGCTGAATGACTGTATCTTCCAGCCACAGTGCAAGCCACAAAATCAATTATTTCTCTTACCTTTGCTCCCTCCGTGGGAGCCCATAGTGCTAGGAAATACGGCAGCATTGTCAATCGCCCTTGTCTGTCGCTGAGCAACCGAAGGACCAAGCTCAGACTATCAGATGTTCTAAGGAAGCTGTATGCACTCGTGGGTGTTGTACACGAGGGACAAACATCACGTCATCAGGCAATAATCAGCAAAAACTGCAACTTACCCCATTGGACGCTGATGGAACAGAAGACACGTGAAGGTAAGGTAACACTTCTTTTTTCTGTTCATCTCGAGCACGATCTGGAAAGCTCGGACGAAATTTGTGTTCTCTTTAATTCAGAATGTGGAGATATTTCCTTCACGCATATGAAAGTATAATGCTTCATTATTTAAGCTAGATGGAAAAGTTTAGGGGAAGTAATTAATTCGTTTTAGGCTGCACCACTACTAGGTAGCACTGTCAAAACAATGCCATTGCCATCTAATGGCAACACAGCTTGCTGCAGATTAATTTTGCGGCATTTCATAAATGATTAATGTCTTATGACTATGGTGACGCTATGAGTAGTTTTATATGTGCATACATTTGAAACTGCTGCAGGCATTACATTCACCCCTCTCTGCCTCTTGCTTGGACATGGGAGTAAGTAAGGATAAATTAAATTGCTTGTTTTTGAAGTAGTAACAGTTCTGAAGTGTAAAGAAATGATATTAAACAATACAGTGTAATTTTTTTTTTCTCCGAATGTAGAGATTCAACAACGAATTTTTTTATTTATTCCTACCTATCTCTGCAATTAGTGTACGTGAGTATTTCATTGGAATTGTTGCAATCGAAACCGAGCTTAATAATTTCATGCGGTCGTTTTCAGTCCTCCTCGTGCTTTAAAAATTGCTCATTTCCAAGCGGTTATTTTAGGTTGCCTGCAAAGTTGTCAGATGAAACACAACCACTGCGACGAAAGGCCATTCCTTGGAGCAGGTAGACGCCAACTGCGGCGGGGAAACTGTCGTGGCCAGGAAGATATTCACTGTGTGTGGAAGTTAAGTGAGGATCCGAAGCTGACTTGCAGCACACGTTGCAGCATTCACTCGCCAACGGCAACGGGGTAAGAAAAGGGTGCAAATACGCCGGTTCTCGTCCGATCACCGACGTTGGGCTTGGATGGGTGGCCGCCTCGCCTGGGAGCACAGGGCGCTGTTGGCTAGAATCTATGTTTCTCGTTTTCGGTGCAGCTCGTCATGTTACTTCCTTCGATTCACATCCCCACAAGCTCCTCAAGTGCCGCAAGTCTGCAAGTCCCGAGACGCTACGCTAGACGCTTGCTTCCGGCCCCCTCATGTACCATGCCACAGGCACCAAAGCGTTCGGCTGGCCGATGGCCCCTGTACGCCCGCTCGCGCCACAGCAGTCACTGTGCTTGCAGGGAATGCCGCGCCCGCCGAATAACGTTTGGCGCGCAATCCGTTTATGGACAGAGAATGCTAAAAGGGGCCGTTCGACCGTTAATACGGAAATCGTAGCCAAGTTAGGTGGCCTGGAGCCATCTCGCGGCTTCCGCTGTTATTACGAGCGCGCGTGCCACGCGGTTGAAGAGCAGTGCGCTGGCTCTAGCTTTCGACGCCGTTTCCTAGTGTATTTTGTCGCTTCTAGTGGAGGCATCATCGGTTACGAGAAGCTGGTAAATCACTCACAGTACAGTAGTTATCGTCCAACACGAGGAGATGCTTTGATTGTAATGGAGATTAGCACCGGGACAGCGCGAACGCAGTCCCGACTACCAAAAATTATGCGCCCGAGTTACTCGCATTTGGAGTAATCGCGGGGGTCAGCTCGACCGAAGTGCAATGGACAAGCCTCACCCCGGAGGAACCGCCTTCATGATCACGGTATCCTCTACGCCAGGTAAGTATGCTTCTCCTCGGCCTCAGGCGAATATTTGTAATGCGTCGCGCTATCGTAGTGGAACGAGAACTCTTGACGTTGTCGCATTCGGCGAAGAGCATGGTGCCGTGAATGTACTTGCTTCCTTAGAAACGCGCTGTTGGCCGTCGTGTTAGCAAGCAGACAGGCACAATAACGGCCTTCTGCAGAAAGCAATGCAGTTTTCGTGCGGAAGACATCGCGACTCGCGGCGCCGGCCGTTGCTGGGGTTAAGTTACTGCACCCTCCGGGAGATGGCGGGCCATGTCGGGGTTACCGCCTTCGAGCCACCCTCTCCGCCTGAAAGTCGCCCTCTTTCTCGGCCGGTGTCAAAACGGCAAATGAGATTTGCTGAATGACTGTATCTTCCAGCCACAGTGCAAGCCACAAAATCAATTATTTCTCTTACCTTTGCTCCCTCCGTGGGAGCCCATAGTGCTAGGAAATACGGCAGCATTGTCAATCGCCCTTGTCTGTCGCTGAGCAACCGAAGGACCAAGCTCAGACTATCAGATGTTCTAAGGAAGCTGTATGCACTCGTGGGTGTTGTACACGAGGGACAAACATCACGTCATCAGGCAATAATCAGCAAAAACTGCAACTTACCCCATTGGACGCTGATGGAACAGAAGACACGTGAAGGTAAGGTAACACTTCTTTTTTCTGTTCATCTCGAGCACGATCTGGAAAGCTCGGACGAAATTTGTGTTCTCTTTAATTCAGAATGTGGAGATATTTCCTTCACGCATATGAAAGTATAATGCTTCATTATTTAAGCTAGATGGAAAAGTTTAGGGGAAGTAATTAATTCGTTTAGGCTGCACCACTACTAGGTAGCACTGTCAAAACAATGCCATTGCCATCTAATGGCAACACAGCTTGCTGCAGATTAATTTTGCGGCATTTCATAAATGATTAATGTCTTATGACTATGGTGACGCTATGAGTAGTTTTATATGTGCATACATTTGAAACTGCTGCAGGCATTACATTCACCCCTCTCTGCCTCTTTGCTTGGACATGGAGTAAGTAAGGATAAATTAAATTGCTTGTTTTTGAAGTAGTAACAGTTCTGAAGTGTAAAGAAATGATATTAAACAATACAGTGTAATTTTTTTTTTCTCCGAATGTAGAGATTCAACAACGAATTTATTTATTTATTCCTACCTATCTCTGCAATTAGTGTACGTGAGTATTTCATTGGAATTGTTGCAATCGAAACCGAGCTTAATAATTTCATGCGGTCGTTTTCAGTCCTCCTCGTGCTTTAAAAATTGCTCATTTCCAAGCGTTATTTTAGGTTGCCTGCAAAGTTGTCAGATGAAACACAACCACTGCGACGAAAGGCCATTCCTTGGAGCAGGTAGACGCCAACTGCGGCGGGAAACTGTCGTGGCCAGGAAGATATTCACTGTGTGTGGAAGTTAAGTGAGGATCCGAAGCTGACTTGCCAGCACACGTTGCAGCATTCACTCGCCAACGGCAACGGGGTAAGAAAAGGGTGCAAATACGCCGGTTCTCGTCCGATCACCGACGTTGGGCTTGGATGGGTGGCCGCCTCGCCTGGGAGCACAGGGCGCTGTTGGCTAGAATCTATGTTTCTCGTTTTCGGTGCAGCTCGTCATGTTACTTCCTTCGATTCACATCCCCACAAGCTCCTCAAGTGCCGCAAGTCTGCAAGTCCCGAGACGCTACGCTAGACGCTTGCTTCCGGCCCCTCATGTACCATGCCACAGGCACCAAAGCGTTCGGCTGGCCGATGGCCCCTGTACGCCCGCTCGCGCCACAGCAGTCACTGTGCTTGCAGGGAATGCCGCGCCGCCGAATAACGTTTGGCGCGCAATCCGTTTATGGACAGAGAATGCTAAAAGGGGCCGTTCGACCGTTAATACGGAAATCGTAGCCAAGTTAGGTGGCCTGAGCCATCTCGCGGCTTCCGCTGTTATTACGAGCGCGCGTGCCACGCGGTTGAAGAGCAGTGCGCTGGCTCTAGCTTTCGACGCCGTTTCCTAGTGTATTTTGTCGCTTCTAGTGGAGGCATCATCGGTTACGAGAAGCTGGTAAATCACTCACAGTACAGTAGTTATCGTCCAACACGAGGAGATGCTTTGATTGTAATGGAGATTAGCACCGGGACAGCGCGAACGCAGTCCCGACTACCAAAAATTATGCGCCCGAGTTACTCGCATTTGGAGTAATCGCGGGGGTCAGCTCGACCGAAGTGCAATGGACAAGCCTCACCCCGGAGGAACCGCCTTCATGATCACGGTATCCTCTACGCCAGGTAAGTATGCTTCTCCTCGGCCTCAGGCGAATATTTGTAATGCGTCGCGCTATCGTAGTGGAACGAGAACTCTTGACGTTGTCGCATTCGGCGAAGAGCATGGTGCCGTGAATGTACTTGCTTCCTTAGAAACGCGCTGTTGGCCGTCGTGTTAGCAAGCAGACAGGCACAATAACGGCCTTCTGCAGAAAGCAATGCAGTTTTCGTGCGGAAGACATCGCGACTCGCGGCGCCGGCCGTTGCTGGGGTTAAGTTACTGCACCCTCCGGGAGATGGCGGGCCATGTCGGGGTTACCGCCTTCGAGCCACCCTCTCCGCCTGAAAGTCGCCCTCTTTCTCGGCCGGTGTCAAAACGGCAAATGAGATTTGCTGAATGACTGTATCTTCCAGCCACAGTGCAAGCCACAAAATCAATTATTTCTCTTACCTTTGCTCCCTCCGTGGGAGCCCATAGTGCTAGGAAATACGGCAGCATTGTCAATCGCCCTTGTCTGTCGCTGAGCAACCGAAGGACCAAGCTCAGACTATCAGATGTTCTAAGGAAGCTGTATGCACTCGTGGGTGTTGTACACGAGGGACAAACATCACGTCATCAGGCAATAATCAGCAAAAACTGCAACTTACCCCATTGGACGCTGATGGAACAGAAGACACGTGAAGGTAAGGTAACACTTCTTTTTTCTGTTCATCTCGAGCACGATCTGGAAAGCTCGGACGAAATTTGTGTTCTCTTTAATTCAGAATGTGGAGATATTTCCTTCACGCATATGAAAGTATAATGCTTCATTATTTAAGCTAGATGGAAAAGTTTAGGGGAAGTAATTAATTCGTTTAGGCTGCACCACTACTAGGTAGCACTGTCAAAACAATGCCATTGCCATCTAATGGCAACACAGCTTGCTGCAGATTAATTTTGCGGCATTTCATAAATGATTAATGTCTTATGACTATGGTGACGCTATGAGTAGTTTTATATGTGCATACATTTGAAACTGCTGCAGGCATTACATTCACCCCTCTCTGCCTCTTTGCTTGGACATGGAGTAAGTAAGGATAAATTAAATTGCTTGTTTTTGAAGTAGTAACAGTTCTGAAGTGTAAAGAAATGATATTAAACAATACAGTGTAATTTTTTTTTCTCCGAATGTAGAGATTCAACAACGAATTTATTTATTTATTCCTACCTATCTCTGCAATTAGTGTACGTGAGTATTTCATTGGAATTGTTGCAATCGAAACCGAGCTTAATAATTTCATGCGGTCGTTTTCAGTCCTCCTCGTGCTTTAAAAATTGCTCATTTCCAAGCGTTATTTTAGGTTGCCTGCAAAGTTGTCAGATGAAACACAACCACTGCGACGAAAGGCCATTCCTTGGAGCAGGTAGACGCCAACTGCGGCGGGAAACTGTCGTGGCCAGGAAGATATTCACTGTGTGTGGAAGTTAAGTGAGGATCCGAAGCTGACTTGCCAGCACACGTTGCAGCATTCACTCGCCAACGGCAACGGGGTAAGAAAAGGGTGCAAATACGCCGGTTCTCGTCCGATCACCGACGTTGGGCTTGGATGGGTGGCCGCCTCGCCTGGGAGCACAGGGCGCTGTTGGCTAGAATCTATGTTTCTCGTTTTCGGTGCAGCTCGTCATGTTACTTCCTTCGATTCACATCCCCACAAGCTCCTCAAGTGCCGCAAGTCTGCAAGTCCCGAGACGCTACGCTAGACGCTTGCTTCCGGCCCCTCATGTACCATGCCACAGGCACCAAAGCGTTCGGCTGGCCGATGGCCCCTGTACGCCCGCTCGCGCCACAGCAGTCACTGTGCTTGCAGGGAATGCCGCGCCGCCGAATAACGTTTGGCGCGCAATCCGTTTATGGACAGAGAATGCTAAAAGGGGCCGTTCGACCGTTAATACGGAAATCGTAGCCAAGTTAGGTGGCCTGAGCCATCTCGCGGCTTCCGCTGTTATTACGAGCGCGCGTGCCACGCGGTTGAAGAGCAGTGCGCTGGCTCTAGCTTTCGACGCCGTTTCCTAGTGTATTTTGTCGCTTCTAGTGGAGGCATCATCGGTTACGAGAAGCTGGTAAATCACTCACAGTACAGTAGTTATCGTCCAACACGAGGAGATGCTTTGATTGTAATGGAGATTAGCACCGGGACAGCGCGAACGCAGTCCCGACTACCAAAAATTATGCGCCCGAGTTACTCGCATTTGGAGTAATCGCGGGGGGTCAGCTCGACCGAAGTGCAATGGACAAGCCTCACCCCGGAGGAACCGCCTTCATGATCACGGTATCCTCTACGGCAGGTAAGTATGCTTCTCCTCGGCCTCAGGCGAATATTTGTAATGCGTCGCGCTATCGTAGTGGAACGAGAACTCTTGACGTTGTCGCATTCGGCGAAGAGCATGGTGCCGTGAATGTACTTGCTTCCTTAGAAACGCGCTGTTGGCCGTCGTGTTAGCAAGCAGACAGGCACAATAACGGCCTTCTGCAGAAAGCGATGCAGTTTTCGTGCGGAAGACATCGCGACTCGCGGCGCCGGCCGTTGCTGGGGTTAAGTTACTGCACCCTCCGGGAGATGGCGGGCCATGTCGGGGTTACCGCCTTCGAGCCACCCTCTCCGCCTGAAAGTCGCCCTCTTTCTCGGCCGGTGTCAAAACGGCAAATGAGATTTGCTGAATGACTGTATCTTCCAGCCACAGTGCAAGCCACAAAATCAATTATTTCTCTTACCTTTGCTCCCTCCGTGGGAGCCCATAGTGCTAGGAAATACGGCAGCATTGTCAATCGCCCTTGTCTGTCGCTGAGCAACCGAAGGACCAAGCTCAGACTATCAGATGTTCTAAGGAAGCTGTATGCACTCGTGGGTGTTGTACACGAGGGACAAACATCACGTCATCAGGCAATAATCAGCAAAAACTGCAACTTACCCCATTGGACGCTGATGGAACAGAAGACACGTGAAGGTAAGGTAACACTTCTTTTTTCTGTTCATCTCGAGCACGATCTGGAAAGCTCGGACGAAATTTGTGTTCTCTTTAATTCAGAATGTGGAGATATTTCCTTCACGCATATGAAAGTATAATGCTTCATTATTTAAGCTAGATGGAAAAGTTTAGGGGAAGTAATTAATTCGTTTAGGCTGCACCACTACTAGGTAGCACTGTCAAAACAATGCCATTGCCATCTAATGGCAACACAGCTTGCTGCAGATTAATTTTGCGGCATTTCATAAATGATTAATGTCTTATGACTATGGTGACGCTATGAGTAGTTTTATATGTGCATACATTTGAAACTGCTGCAGGCATTACATTCACCCCTCTCTGCCTCTTTGCTTGGACATGGAGTAAGTAAGGATAAATTAAATTGCTTGTTTTTGAAGTAGTAACAGTTCTGAAGTGTAAAGAAATGATATTAAACAATACAGTGTAATTTTTTTTTCTCCGAATGTAGAGATTCAACAACGAATTTATTTATTTATTCCTACCTATCTCTGCAATTAGTGTACGTGAGTATTTCATTGGAATTGTTGCAATCGAAACCGAGCTTAATAATTTCATGCGGTCGTTTTCAGTCCTCCTCGTGCTTTAAAAATTGCTCATTTCCAAGCGTTATTTTAGGTTGCCTGCAAAGTTGTCAGATGAAACACAACCACTGCGACGAAAGGCCATTCCTTGGAGCAGGTAGACGCCAACTGCGGCGGGAAACTGTCGTGGCCAGGAAGATATTCACTGTGTGTGGAAGTTAAGTGAGGATCCGAAGCTGACTTGCCAGCACACGTTGCAGCATTCACTCGCCAACGGCAACGGGGTAAGAAAAGGGTGCAAATACGCCGGTTCTCGTCCGATCACCGACGTTGGGCTTGGATGGGTGGCCGCCTCGCCTGGGAGCACAGGGCGCTGTTGGCTAGAATCTATGTTTCTCGTTTTCGGTGCAGCTCGTCATGTTACTTCCTTCGATTCACATCCCCACAAGCTCCTCAAGTGCCGCAAGTCTGCAAGTCCCGAGACGCTACGCTAGACGCTTGCTTCCGGCCCCTCATGTACCATGCCACAGGCACCAAAGCGTTCGGCTGGCCGATGGCCCCTGTACGCCCGCTCGCGCCACAGCAGTCACTGTGCTTGCAGGGAATGCCGCGCCGCCGAATAACGTTTGGCGCGCAATCCGTTTATGGACAGAGAATGCTAAAAGGGGCCGTTCGACCGTTAATACGGAAATCGTAGCCAAGTTAGGTGGCCTGAGCCATCTCGCGGCTTCCGCTGTTATTACGAGCGCGCGTGCCACGCGGTTGAAGAGCAGTGCGCTGGCTCTAGCTTTCGACGCCGTTTCCTAGTGTATTTTGTCGCTTCTAGTGGAGGCATCATCGGTTACGAGAAGCTGGTAAATCACTCACAGTACAGTAGTTATCGTCCAACACGAGGAGATGCTTTGATTGTAATGGAGATTAGCACCGGGACAGCGCGAACGCAGTCCCGACTACCAAAAATTATGCGCCCGAGTTACTCGCATTTGGAGTAATCGCGGGGGGTCAGCTCGACCGAAGTGCAATGGACAAGCCTCACCCCGGAGGAACCGCCTTCATGATCACGGTATCCTCTACGCCAGGTAAGTATGCTTCTCCTCGGCCTCAGGCGAATATTTGTAATGCGTCGCGCTATCGTAGTGGAACGAGAACTCTTGACGTTGTCGCATTCGGCGAAGAGCATGGTGCCGTGAATGTACTTGCTTCCTTAGAAACGCGCTGTTGGCCGTCGTGTTAGCAAGCAGACAGGCACAATAACGGCCTTCTGCAGAAAGCGATGCAGTTTTCGTGCGGAAGACATCGCGACTCGCGGCGCCGGCCGTTGCTGGGGTTAAGTTACTGCACCCTCCGGGAGATGGCGGGCCATGTCGGGGTTACCGCCTTCGAGCCACCCTCTCCGCCTGAAAGTCGCCCTCTTTCTCGGCCGGTGTCAAAACGGCAAATGAGATTTGCTGAATGACTGTATCTTCCAGCCACAGTGCAAGCCACAAAATCAATTATTTCTCTTACCTTTGCTCCCTCCGTGGGAGCCCATAGTGCTAGGAAATACGGCAGCATTGTCAATCGCCCTTGTCTGTCGCTGAGCAACCGAAGGACCAAGCTCAGACTATCAGATGTTCTAAGGAAGCTGTATGCACTCGTGGGTGTTGTACACGAGGGACAAACATCACGTCATCAGGCAATAATCAGCAAAAACTGCAACTTACCCCATTGGACGCTGATGGAACAGAAGACACGTGAAGGTAAGGTAACACTTCTTTTTTCTGTTCATCTCGAGCACGATCTGGAAAGCTCGGACGAAATTTGTGTTCTCTTTAATTCAGAATGTGGAGATATTTCCTTCACGCATATGAAAGTATAATGCTTCATTATTTAAGCTAGATGGAAAAGTTTAGGGGAAGTAATTAATTCGTTTAGGCTGCACCACTACTAGGTAGCACTGTCAAAACAATGCCATTGCCATCTAATGGCAACACAGCTTGCTGCAGATTAATTTTGCGGCATTTCATAAATGATTAATGTCTTATGACTATGGTGACGCTATGAGTAGTTTTATATGTGCATACATTTGAAACTGCTGCAGGCATTACATTCACCCCTCTCTGCCTCTTTGCTTGGACATGGAGTAAGTAAGGATAAATTAAATTGCTTGTTTTTGAAGTAGTAACAGTTCTGAAGTGTAAAGAAATGATATTAAACAATACAGTGTAATTTTTTTTTCTCCGAATGTAGAGATTCAACAACGAATTTATTTATTTATTCCTACCTATCTCTGCAATTAGTGTACGTGAGTATTTCATTGGAATTGTTGCAATCGAAACCGAGCTTAATAATTTCATGCGGTCGTTTTCAGTCCTCCTCGTGCTTTAAAAATTGCTCATTTCCAAGCGTTATTTTAGGTTGCCTGCAAAGTTGTCAGATGAAACACAACCACTGCGACGAAAGGCCATTCCTTGGAGCAGGTAGACGCCAACTGCGGCGGGAAACTGTCGTGGCCAGGAAGATATTCACTGTGTGTGGAAGTTAAGTGAGGATCCGAAGCTGACTTGCCAGCACACGTTGCAGCATTCACTCGCCAACGGCAACGGGGTAAGAAAAGGGTGCAAATACGCCGGTTCTCGTCCGATCACCGACGTTGGGCTTGGATGGGTGGCCGCCTCGCCTGGGAGCACAGGGCGCTGTTGGCTAGAATCTATGTTTCTCGTTTTCGGTGCAGCTCGTCATGTTACTTCCTTCGATTCACATCCCCACAAGCTCCTCAAGTGCCGCAAGTCTGCAAGTCCCGAGACGCTACGCTAGACGCTTGCTTCCGGCCCCTCATGTACCATGCCACAGGCACCAAAGCGTTCGGCTGGCCGATGGCCCCTGTACGCCCGCTCGCGCCACAGCAGTCACTGTGCTTGCAGGGAATGCCGCGCCGCCGAATAACGTTTGGCGCGCAATCCGTTTATGGACAGAGAATGCTAAAAGGGGCCGTTCGACCGTTAATACGGAAATCGTAGCCAAGTTAGGTGGCCTGAGCCATCTCGCGGCTTCCGCTGTTATTACGAGCGCGCGTGCCACGCGGTTGAAGAGCAGTGCGCTGGCTCTAGCTTTCGACGCCGTTTCCTAGTGTATTTTGTCGCTTCTAGTGGAGGCATCATCGGTTACGAGAAGCTGGTAAATCACTCACAGTACAGTAGTTATCGTCCAACACGAGGAGATGCTTTGATTGTAATGGAGATTAGCACCGGGACAGCGCGAACGCAGTCCCGACTACCAAAAATTATGCGCCCGAGTTACTCGCATTTGGAGTAATCGCGGGGGTCAGCTCGACCGAAGTGCAATGGACAAGCCTCACCCCGGAGGAACCGCCTTCATGATCACGGTATCCTCTACGCCAGGTAAGTATGCTTCTCCTCGGCCTCAGGCGAATATTTGTAATGCGTCGCGCTATCGTAGTGGAACGAGAACTCTTGACGTTGTCGCATTCGGCGAAGAGCATGGTGCCGTGAATGTACTTGCTTCCTTAGAAACGCGCTGTTGGCCGTCGTGTTAGCAAGCAGACAGGCACAATAACGGCCTTCTGCAGAAAGCGATGCAGTTTTCGTGCGGAAGACATCGCCACTCGCGGCGCCGGCCGTTGCTGGGGTTAAGTTACTGCACCCTCCGGGAGATGGCGGGCCATGTCGGGGTTACCGCCTTCGAGCCACCCTCTCCGCCTGAAAGTCGCCCTCTTTCTCGGCCGGTGTCAAAACGGCAAATGAGATTTGCTGAATGACTGTATCTTCCAGCCACAGTGCAAGCCACAAAATCAATTATTTCTCTTACCTTTGCTCCCTCCGTGGGAGCCCATAGTGCTAGGAAATACGGCAGCATTGTCAATCGCCCTTGTCTGTCGCTGAGCAACCGAAGGACCAAGCTCAGACTATCAGATGTTCTAAGGAAGCTGTATGCACTCGTGGGTGTTGTACACGAGGGACAAACATCACGTCATCAGGCAATAATCAGCAAAAACTGCAACTTACCCCATTGGACGCTGATGGAACAGAAGACACGTGAAGGTAAGGTAACACTTCTTTTTTCTGTTCATCTCGAGCACGATCTGGAAAGCTCGGACGAAATTTGTGTTCTCTTTAATTCAGAATGTGGAGATATTTCCTTCACGCATATGAAAGTATAATGCTTCATTATTTAAGCTAGATGGAAAAGTTTAGGGGAAGTAATTAATTCGTTTAGGCTGCACCACTACTAGGTAGCACTGTCAAAACAATGCCATTGCCATCTAATGGCAACACAGCTTGCTGCAGATTAATTTTGCGGCATTTCATAAATGATTAATGTCTTATGACTATGGTGACGCTATGAGTAGTTTTATATGTGCATACATTTGAAACTGCTGCAGGCATTACATTCACCCCTCTCTGCCTCTTTGCTTGGACATGGAGTAAGTAAGGATAAATTAAATTGCTTGTTTTTGAAGTAGTAACAGTTCTGAAGTGTAAAGAAATGATATTAAACAATACAGTGTAATTTTTTTTTTCTCCGAATGTAGAGATTCAACAACGAATTTATTTATTTATTCCTACCTATCTCTGCAATTAGTGTACGTGAGTATTTCATTGGAATTGTTGCAATCGAAACCGAGCTTAATAATTTCATGCGGTCGTTTTCAGTCCTCCTCGTGCTTTAAAAATTGCTCATTTCCAAGCGTTATTTTAGGTTGCCTGCAAAGTTGTCAGATGAAACACAACCACTGCGACGAAAGGCCATTCCTTGGAGCAGGTAGACGCCAACTGCGGCGGGAAACTGTCGTGGCCAGGAAGATATTCACTGTGTGTGGAAGTTAAGTGAGGATCCGAAGCTGACTTGCCAGCACACGTTGCAGCATTCACTCGCCAACGGCAACGGGGTAAGAAAAGGGTGCAAATACGCCGGTTCTCGTCCGATCACCGACGTTGGGCTTGGATGGGTGGCCGCCTCGCCTGGGAGCACAGGGCGCTGTTGGCTAGAATCTATGTTTCTCGTTTTCGGTGCAGCTCGTCATGTTACTTCCTTCGATTCACATCCCCACAAGCTCCTCAAGTGCCGCAAGTCTGCAAGTCCCGAGACGCTACGCTAGACGCTTGCTTCCGGCCCCTCATGTACCATGCCACAGGCACCAAAGCGTTCGGCTGGCCGATGGCCCCTGTACGCCCGCTCGCGCCACAGCAGTCACTGTGCTTGCAGGGAATGCCGCGCCGCCGAATAACGTTTGGCGCGCAATCCGTTTATGGACAGAGAATGCTAAAAGGGGCCGTTCGACCGTTAATACGGAAATCGTAGCCAAGTTAGGTGGCCTGAGCCATCTCGCGGCTTCCGCTGTTATTACGAGCGCGCGTGCCACGCGGTTGAAGAGCAGTGCGCTGGCTCTAGCTTTCGACGCCGTTTCCTAGTGTATTTTGTCGCTTCTAGTGGAGGCATCATCGGTTACGAGAAGCTGGTAAATCACTCACAGTACAGTAGTTATCGTCCAACACGAGGAGATGCTTTGATTGTAATGGAGATTAGCACCGGGACAGCGCGAACGCAGTCCCGACTACCAAAAATTATGCGCCCGAGTTACTCGCATTTGGAGTAATCGCGGGGGGTCAGCTCGACCGAAGTGCAATGGACAAGCCTCACCCCGGAGAAACCGCCTTCATGATCACGGTATCCTCTACGCCAGGTAAGTATGCTTCTCCTCGTTTTTTTTTTTTTTTTTTTCTTTATTGTAATTTGGACACCCCATACAAGGTGGGCTGGCAGCGGAACAGTGTACTCCGCTCTTCAGCCATAAGCAGTACAAGAAAAAAGAAAGGGAGACAGACAAGTAACAGAATGGCGGTTAAAAAACAGGAGATACAATAGTTAAAAAACATGAAGCCGTTCACACTTGACGAAACAAACAAGAAAAACCGTCGGCACTGGGCACAAACACTGACGAGGCAGATGACACACGTGAACGAAGGAGCGTGGACGGCGAAAAACACTGAGGCACAGACACGACGGCACAGACACTAATCCGAGGGCGATGATCTCCGGCGCGCGAAAGTTCACGATGCGTGTGCGAGTCCGGGGACCTGCCAAGAGAGGAGGAGGAGGAGGAGGAGGAGGAGGGGGAGAGGGAAAGTGAGAGGGGAGAGCAGGGACGCCACGGGCTGGGGAAAGAGGGGGGAGAGAGGAAGGGGGAGGGGAAGCCCGGAAGAAGAGGGGTGGAGGGAGGGGATGGGGGAAAAGGAGAGAGAAGGGAAGGGAAGAGAAAGGAGGGAGGGTGCCGCAGGGAAAGGACACCAGGAGGGAGGGGGGGCAGGGTCAAAGTTGATAGGAGGGGTAGATGGAGGGGACGAGGACATCATCAGGGAGAGGGAGCTGGCGGAAACCACCTTGGGAGAGGGTAAGGAGGGTGGAGAGATGGAGACCGGGTGGGACATGGGAGTACAGGCGCGGCAGCGGGCGGGGGTGGGAGAGGATCGGGGAGACGAGCGGGTGAGGAGGATCGAGTTTACGGGAGGTGTAGAGGATTCGTAGCCTTTCGAGGAAGAGGAGGAGGTGGGGGAAGGGGATAAGGTCATACAGGATCCGCGTGGGGGAAGGGAGACGGATGCGATAGGCAAGGCGGAGAGCATGGCGTTCAAGGATTTGGAGGGATTTATAAAAGGAAGGGGGGGCGGAGATCCAGGCTGGATGGGCGTAACAGAGGATAGGGCGGATGAGGGACTTATAGGTGTGGAGGATGGTGGAGGGGTCCAAACCCCACGTTCGGCCTGAAAGGAGCTTGAGGAGACGGAGTCGGGAACGTGCCTTGGCTTGGATTGTCTGGAGATGGGGAGTCCAGGAGAGGCGACGGTCGAGGGTGACGCCAAGGTACTTAAGGGTGGGGGTGAGAGCGATGGGACGGCCATAAACGGTGAGATAGAAATCAAGGAGGCGGAAGGAGGGAGTGGTGTTGCCTACAATGATCGCCTGGGTTTTGGAAGGATTGACCTTGAGCAACCACTGGTTGCACCAAGCGGTGAACCGGTCAAGATGGGATTGGAGAAGGCGTTGGGAGCGTCGCAGGGTGGGGGCAAGGGCAAGGAAGGCGGTGTCATCGGCAAACTGGAGAAGGTGGACAGGGGGTGACGGCGGCGGCATGTCCGCCGTGTACAACAAGTACAGAAGGGGGGATAGGACGGAGCCTTGGGGCACACCGGCGGAGGGGAAAAAGGTGTAGGAATCGGTGTTATGGATGGTGACATAGGAAGGACGGCGGGAGAGAAAGGAACCGATCAGACGAACGTAGTTAATGGGAAGGGCGAAGGTTTGGAGCTTGAAGAGGAGACCGGAATGCCATACGCGGTCATATGCGCGTTCGAGGTCAAGAGAGAGGAAGATTGCGGAGCGACGGGAATTGAGCTGTTCGGAAAGGAGATGAGTGAGGTGAAGGAGGAGATCGTCGGAAGAGAAGGACGGCCGAAAGCCACACTGGGTAACGGGGAGGAGGCGGTGCTGGCGGAGATGCTGGTGAATGCGGCGGGTGAGGATAGATTCCAGGACCTTGCTGAAGACCGAGGTAAGGCTGATGGGACGGTAGGAGGAGACGGCGGACGGCGGTTTGCCAGGTTTGAGGAACATGAGGATACGGGAGGTTTTCCACAGGTCGGGGTAGTAACCGGTGGACAGGACTACATTGTAGAGCCTGGCCAGGGTGGAGAGAAAAGAGACAGGAGCTTCACGAAGGTGACGGTAGGTAACACGATCGTGACCAGGAGCGGTGTTGCGTTTGGTGCGGAGTGTATCGATGAGATCCTGTGTGGTGATGGGGGCATTAAGGTCCGTGTGTGGAATGTTGTCCAAGTACTGGAAACCAGGAGCGAGGGGAGGGACAGAGGTGTCAGTTCGATCGCGGATATCTGGGAAGAGGGAGTAATCGAACTGGGGATCATCAGGGATGGAAAACACATCGGACAGGTAGGAGGCAAAGTGATTGGCCTTACTAAGGGCGTCAGGGAAGGGGTGATCATCGTGGAGAAGAGGATAGTAGGGGGAGGGTTTAGTTCCGGTAAGGCGACGGAAGGCGGTCCAGAACTTGGACGAGTTTATAGGGAGGGTAGCATTTAAACGGGTGCATGTCTGTCGCCAGTCCCGGCGTTTCTTGGCCGCGAGCAAATTTCGAATGTGTCGCTGTAGTTGCCGGTGGCGTCGTAGGGTGTCCGGGTCACGCGTGCGGAGGAAGGCACGGTAGAGACGACGGGATTCACGGAGGAGGAGGACGGCCTGTGGTGGTAAGGTAGGACGGTGGGGGTGGACGGCAACAGTAGGGACGTGGGCCTCCACGGCCTCAGACAAGGTCTGCTGGAGAAAGGAGGCGGCATGGGTGACATCATCGGGACGGCGGTAGGCGAGAGGGTGGCTATCGACCTGAGTGGAGAGGGTATCCCGGTAGGCATTCCAGTTGGCACGGGAATAGTCATGGATGTACTTAGGGGGAGGGTCATGACGAGGGTCGGGGCGGGGGCGACGGCCGTCTGACACGGTGAGGAGGACAGGGAGATGGTCGCTACCAATAGGCTCCAGGACATCCACCGTAATGCGACCAAGGAGGTTGGGGGAGGAGAGGATAACATCGGGAGTGGAGTTGGATTCGGGACGGGTGTGCTGGGGGATGGGGATGAGGTCGCCTTGAAGGGAGGAGAGGAACCGATGCCACCGCCGTAACTGGGCAGCGGAGCGACTATGGATGTTGAGGTCGGCGGCGATCACATAGGAGGAGAAGGTACGGTCGATGTGGGAGAGGAAGTCGAAAGGAAGAGGGGCGTTGGGGCGGACATAGATGGTGGCACAGGTAATGGTAAGGCCGGGGAAGAAGAGACTAAGGATCAGGTGTTCGGTGGGGTCGGGAAGGAGAGGCTGGAGCCGAACGGGGATCTGGCGGTGGTGGCCAATGGCAACTCCGCCACGCG
This sequence comes from Schistocerca americana, assembly GCF_021461395.2. Classification (NCBI taxonomy): domain Eukaryota; kingdom Metazoa; phylum Arthropoda; class Insecta; order Orthoptera; family Acrididae; genus Schistocerca; species Schistocerca americana. Next base: position 17,681 of record NW_025726765.1, read on the forward strand.
CAACTGGGAGGGGATTATCGGAGCGGTGGAGGAGATAGGGGGAGGTGTGGACGGAGTGGTGGGGTTGGAGGAAGGTTTCATTAAGGAGGAAGGCATCCACACGGTGGGTAGCAAGGGTGTGCAGGAAGAGGTTCTTGTTGGCGGGAAGGGAGCGGATATTGTTGAAAAGGATACGATGCTGTCGCGCCATTGGAAGGACTTATACGAGGGTGTCAAGGCGGGAGAAGGTGAAATGGGCCTGGTTATTGGAAAAGGTGGCGTACATTTTAAGGTGGAATATGGAACGGGCGGCGAGGGAGATCTGTTGTAAGGTGTGGGGGCGCTGAAAGGGATGGACGTTTTGGAGGACAATGGTGAGGAACCTGATGATGTCCTCAGCAGTGGGGGGGGGACGAAGGGAATTGCCAGGAGGGGTGGGGGCGTCCAGGGGACGGACAGGGACGGTGAGTTCAGGAGTGGTAGGAGGAGGTCGGGCTTTACATTTTTGGGAGTAGGTGGGGTGGGGGAGGCTGCAGGTATTACAGGAGGGAGGGGATTGGAGGTTGGGGCACTGCCGGAGGAAGTGCGCTTGCCGACAATGCGGGCAGGTGGGGGCCTCGCGGCACTCGGCTGTTGGATGTGCATTGTAGCGCAGACATCTCTGGCAGCGCAGGGATTGAGGGGGGGAACGGGAGGGGTCGACTTTGAACCGCTGATTGAAGAGGAGGGCACCCTCCTTCAGGAGACGGTCAATGGAGGGGGCGTCCTCAGAGAAAACCCGCATAAGGCGGGTGGGGCCGGTCGCGTTGAAAATGCGGCGGACTGCCCGCACCTCCAGGGTGGGATGGGCCTTCAGCTCCGCCAGCACCTCCTCCTCCGTGATCGACGGGCTAAGCCGAGTGATCACGGCGGTGAGGGTCGGCGGGCGACGCGGGGGTTGGGGTTGGCGGGTAGGAGATGGGGAGGGAGCAGGGGTGAGGGTGGCGTGAGGACCAAAACGGGTGATGGGGAGGCGGGAGAGGATGTCAGTATGGAGGGTGGGGCTGGGGGAGGAGATAAGAACAGAATCCCGTCTGGGAGTAAGGAGAGATATGGGGGCGCCAGGGAAATGTTGGCGGAGGAGGAGGGAGAGATTCCGGGCCTCGAGGAAGGAAGGATCGGGATGGGACAGGAGATATTTGTAGAGACCGGGTGGGGAGGAGGAGGAGGAGGGAGCGGGGCCTGGTGGGGAGACGTCCATGGCATTTTGGGGTGGGGATGGGGGGCGGGGTGGAGCCTTTTTAGGAGCAGAGGAAGTGGAGGCGCCACTAGGGCGTTTGACAGCGGCAGATGGGCGGGTGGTGACATGAGGGACGGGAACGATGGGGAGGTGGCGGGAAGGGACAGGTCCCGGCACGGACGCAGCAGTCGGCGCCGGAGAGAGTGACTGTGACGGTGCAGGCGAATGTGGCAGTGATGGTGATGGTGACGATGACGGTGGTGGCGGTGATGGCGATGGCGACGGCGACGGGGAGAGCTGGGCGTGGGCAGTGGCCCGACGGGCCACCACCCTAGCCGGAGCTGCAGTGACAGGCTGGGGGAGTGGGGGGAAAGGATCAGAACGAGAGGAAGAGGCGGGAGAGGGGGCGACAAAGAGCGAGGGCGAAGGGATAGAGAGGAGGGGAGGGATGGAAGGAGGGGGGTGGGACTGGGCACACCAAGTGATAGTGGTGGTGGCGGCGGAAGGGGACGTATACACGATGGCGGTGGTGGTAGTAGTGACGGTGGTGGTGGGGGCGGACATGACGACAAGAAGAAGAAAGAAAAACACAGCACTAAAGGGACAGGACACACACTGGGAGACGACGGACGGCGACGGCGACGGCGACGGCGACGGCGACGGCGACGGCGACGGCGACGGCGACGGCGACGGCGACGGCGACGGCGACGGCGACGGCGACGGCGACGGCGACGGCGACGGCGAGAGGCAGGGACGCTGCTGCCGCGGACTGGGCCGGGGCGGCGGCGGCGGCGGCGGCTGCTGCTGCTGCTGCTGCTGCTGCTGCTGCTGCTGGCAGGACTGCTGCTGGCTGGACTGCTGCTGGCTGGACTGCTGCTGGCTGGACTGCTGCTGGCTGGCTGGCTGGCTGGCTGGCTGGCTGGCTGCGGGACCACCGCTGCAGGCCGGGACCGGGAACTGCTGCTGGCTGGCTGGCTGGCACCTGTAAACCCTAGCACTTCGATTAGCGCGAAAACGGCACTATCGAAGGGCGGTAACCTTGCGGTGTACCGCCGGAGATGCTTCTCCTCGGCCTCAGGCGAATATTTGTAATGCGTCGCGCTATCGTAGTGGAACGAGAACTCTTGACGTTGTCGCATTCGGCGAAGAGCATGGTGCCGTGAATGTACTTGCTTCCTTAGAAACGCGCTGTTGGCCGTCGTGTTAGCAAGCAGACAGGCACAATAACGGCCTTCTGCAGAAAGCGATGCAGTTTTCGTGCGGAAGACATCGCGACTCGCGGCGCCGGCCGTTGCTGGGGTTAAGTTACTGCACCCTCCGGGAGATGGCGGGCCATGTCGGGGTTACCGCCTTCGAGCCACCCTCTCCGCCTGAAAGTCGCCCTCTTTCTCGGCCGGTGTCAAAACGGCAAATGAGATTTGCTGAATGACTGTATCTTCCAGCCACAGTGCAAGCCACAAAATCAATTATTTCTCTTACCTTTGCTCCCTCCGTGGGAGCCCATAGTGCTAGGAAATACGGCAGCATTGTCAATCGCCCTTGTCTGTCGCTGAGCAACCGAAGGACCAAGCTCAGACTATCAGATGTTCTAAGGAAGCTGTATGCACTCGTGGGTGTTGTACACGAGGGACAAACATCACGTCATCAGGCAATAATCAGCAAAAACTGCAACTTACCCCATTGGACGCTGATGGAACAGAAGACACGTGAAGGTAAGGTAACACTTCTTTTTTCTGTTCATCTCGAGCACGATCTGGAAAGCTCGGACGAAATTTGTGTTCTCTTTAATTCAGAATGTGGAGATATTTCCTTCACGCATATGAAAGTATAATGCTTCATTATTTAAGCTAGATGGAAAAGTTTAGGGGAAGTAATTAATTCGTTTAGGCTGCACCACTACTAGGTAGCACTGTCAAAACAATGCCATTGCCATCTAATGGCAACACAGCTTGCTGCAGATTAATTTTGCGGCATTTCATAAATGATTAATGTCTTATGACTATGGTGACGCTATGAGTAGTTTTATATGTGCATACATTTGAAACTGCTGCAGGCATTACATTCACCCCTCTCTGCCTCTTTGCTTGGACATGGAGTAAGTAAGGATAAATTAAATTGCTTGTTTTTGAAGTAGTAACAGTTCTGAAGTGTAAAGAAATGATATTAAACAATACAGTGTAATTTTTTTTTTCTCCGAATGTAGAGATTCAACAACGAATTTATTTATTTATTCCTACCTATCTCTGCAATTAGTGTACGTGAGTATTTCATTGGAATTGTTGCAATCGAAACCGAGCTTAATAATTTCATGCGGTCGTTTTCAGTCCTCCTCGTGCTTTAAAAATTGCTCATTTCCAAGCGTTATTTTAGGTTGCCTGCAAAGTTGTCAGATGAAACACAACCACTGCGACGAAAGGCCATTCCTTGGAGCAGGTAGACGCCAACTGCGGCGGGAAACTGTCGTGGCCAGGAAGATATTCACTGTGTGTGGAAGTTAAGTGAGGATCCGAAGCTGACTTGCCAGCACACGTTGCAGCATTCACTCGCCAACGGCAACGGGGTAAGAAAAGGGTGCAAATACGCCGGTTCTCGTCCGATCACCGACGTTGGGCTTGGATGGGTGGCCGCCTCGCCTGGGAGCACAGGGCGCTGTTGGCTAGAATCTATGTTTCTCGTTTTCGGTGCAGCTCGTCATGTTACTTCCTTCGATTCACATCCCCACAAGCTCCTCAAGTGCCGCAAGTCTGCAAGTCCCGAGACGCTACGCTAGACGCTTGCTTCCGGCCCCTCATGTACCATGCCACAGGCACCAAAGCGTTCGGCTGGCCGATGGCCCCTGTACGCCCGCTCGCGCCACAGCAGTCACTGTGCTTGCAGGGAATGCCGCGCCGCCGAATAACGTTTGGCGCGCAATCCGTTTATGGACAGAGAATGCTAAAAGGGGCCGTTCGACCGTTAATACGGAAATCGTAGCCAAGTTAGGTGGCCTGAGCCATCTCGCGGCTTCCGCTGTTATTACGAGCGCGCGTGCCACGCGGTTGAAGAGCAGTGCGCTGGCTCTAGCTTTCGACGCCGTTTCCTAGTGTATTTTGTCGCTTCTAGTGGAGGCATCATCGGTTACGAGAAGCTGGTAAATCACTCACAGTACAGTAGTTATCGTCCAACACGAGGAGATGCTTTGATTGTAATGGAGATTAGCACCGGGACAGCGCGAACGCAGTCCCGACTACCAAAAATTATGCGCCCGAGTTACTCGCATTTGGAGTAATCGCGGGGGTCAGCTCGACCGAAGTGCAATGGACAAGCCTCACCCCGGAGGAACCGCCTTCATGATCACGGTATCCTCTACGCCAGGTAAGTATGCTTCTCCTCGGCCTCAGGCGAATATTTGTAATGCGTCGCGCTATCGTAGTGGAACGAGAACTCTTGACGTTGTCGCATTCGGCGAAGAGCATGGTGCCGTGAATGTACTTGCTTCCTTAGAAACGCGCTGTTGGCCGTCGTGTTAGCAAGCAGACAGGCACAATAACGGCCTTCTGCAGAAAGCGATGCAGTTTTCGTGCGGAAGACATCGCCACTCGCGGCGCCGGCCGTTGCTGGGGTTAAGTTACTGCACCCTCCGGGAGATGGCGGGCCATGTCGGGGTTACCGCCTTCGAGCCACCCTCTCCGCCTGAAAGTCGCCCTCTTTCTCGGCCGGTGTCAAAACGGCAAATGAGATTTGCTGAATGACTGTATCTTCCAGCCACAGTGCAAGCCACAAAATCAATTATTTCTCTTACCTTTGCTCCCTCCGTGGGAGCCCATAGTGCTAGGAAATACGGCAGCATTGTCAATCGCCCTTGTCTGTCGCTGAGCAACCGAAGGACCAAGCTCAGACTATCAGATGTTCTAAGGAAGCTGTATGCACTCGTGGGTGTTGTACACGAGGGACAAACATCACGTCATCAGGCAATAATCAGCAAAAACTGCAACTTACCCCATTGGACGCTGATGGAACAGAAGACACGTGAAGGTAAGGTAACACTTCTTTTTTCTGTTCATCTCGAGCACGATCTGGAAAGCTCGGACGAAATTTGTGTTCTCTTTAATTCAGAATGTGGAGATATTTCCTTCACGCATATGAAAGTATAATGCTTCATTATTTAAGCTAGATGGAAAAGTTTAGGGGAAGTAATTAATTCGTTTAGGCTGCACCACTACTAGGTAGCACTGTCAAAACAATGCCATTGCCATCTAATGGCAACACAGCTTGCTGCAGATTAATTTTGCGGCATTTCATAAATGATTAATGTCTTATGACTATGGTGACGCTATGAGTAGTTTTATATGTGCATACATTTGAAACTGCTGCAGGCATTACATTCACCCCTCTCTGCCTCTTTGCTTGGACATGGAGTAAGTAAGGATAAATTAAATTGCTTGTTTTTGAAGTAGTAACAGTTCTGAAGTGTAAAGAAATGATATTAAACAATACAGTGTAATTTTTTTTTTCTCCGAATGTAGAGATTCAACAACGAATTTATTTATTTATTCCTACCTATCTCTGCAATTAGTGTACGTGAGTATTTCATTGGAATTGTTGCAATCGAAACCGAGCTTAATAATTTCATGCGGTCGTTTTCAGTCCTCCTCGTGCTTTAAAAATTGCTCATTTCCAAGCGTTATTTTAGGTTGCCTGCAAAGTTGTCAGATGAAACACAACCACTGCGACGAAAGGCCATTCCTTGGAGCAGGTAGACGCCAACTGCGGCGGGAAACTGTCGTGGCCAGGAAGATATTCACTGTGTGTGGAAGTTAAGTGAGGATCCGAAGCTGACTTGCCAGCACACGTTGCAGCATTCACTCGCCAACGGCAACGGGGTAAGAAAAGGGTGCAAATACGCCGGTTCTCGTCCGATCACCGACGTTGGGCTTGGATGGGTGGCCGCCTCGCCTGGGAGCACAGGGCGCTGTTGGCTAGAATCTATGTTTCTCGTTTTCGGTGCAGCTCGTCATGTTACTTCCTTCGATTCACATCCCCACAAGCTCCTCAAGTGCCGCAAGTCTGCAAGTCCCGAGACGCTACGCTAGACGCTTGCTTCCGGCCCCTCATGTACCATGCCACAGGCACCAAAGCGTTCGGCTGGCCGATGGCCCCTGTACGCCCGCTCGCGCCACAGCAGTCACTGTGCTTGCAGGGAATGCCGCGCCGCCGAATAACGTTTGGCGCGCAATCCGTTTATGGACAGAGAATGCTAAAAGGGGCCGTTCGACCGTTAATACGGAAATCGTAGCCAAGTTAGGTGGCCTGAGCCATCTCGCGGCTTCCGCTGTTATTACGAGCGCGCGTGCCACGCGGTTGAAGAGCAGTGCGCTGGCTCTAGCTTTCGACGCCGTTTCCTAGTGTATTTTGTCGCTTCTAGTGGAGGCATCATCGGTTACGAGAAGCTGGTAAATCACTCACAGTACAGTAGTTATCGTCCAACACGAGGAGATGCTTTGATTGTAATGGAGATTAGCACCGGGACAGCGCGAACGCAGTCCCGACTACCAAAAATTATGCGCCCGAGTTACTCGCATTTGGAGTAATCGCGGGGGGTCAGCTCGACCGAAGTGCAATGGACAAGCCTCACCCCGGAGAAACCGCCTTCATGATCACGGTATCCTCTACGCCAGGTAAGTATGCTTCTCCTCGGCCTCAGGCGAATATTTGTAATGCGTCGCGCTATCGTAGTGGAACGAGAACTCTTGACGTTGTCGCATTCGGCGAAGAGCATGGTGCCGTGAATGTACTTGCTTCCTTAGAAACGCGCTGTTGGCCGTCGTGTTAGCAAGCAGACAGGCACAATAACGGCCTTCTGCAGAAAGCGATGCAGTTTTCGTGCGGAAGACATCGCGACTCGCGGCGCCGGCCGTTGCTGGGGTTAAGTTACTGCACCCTCCGGGAGATGGCGGGCCATGTCGGGGTTACCGCCTTCGAGCCACCCTCTCCGCCTGAAAGTCGCCCTCTTTCTCGGCCGGTGTCAAAACGGCAAATGAGATTTGCTGAATGACTGTATCTTCCAGCCACAGTGCAAGCCACAAAATCAATTATTTCTCTTACCTTTGCTCCCTCCGTGGGAGCCCATAGTGCTAGGAAATACGGCAGCATTGTCAATCGCCCTTGTCTGTCGCTGAGCAACCGAAGGACCAAGCTCAGACTATCAGATGTTCTAAGGAAGCTGTATGCACTCGTGGGTGTTGTACACGAGGGACAAACATCACGTCATCAGGCAATAATCAGCAAAAACTGCAACTTACCCCATTGGACGCTGATGGAACAGAAGACACGTGAAGGTAAGGTAACACTTCTTTTTTCTGTTCATCTCGAGCACGATCTGGAAAGCTCGGACGAAATTTGTGTTCTCTTTAATTCAGAATGTGGAGATATTTCCTTCACGCATATGAAAGTATAATGCTTCATTATTTAAGCTAGATGGAAAAGTTTAGGGGAAGTAATTAATTCGTTTAGGCTGCACCACTACTAGGTAGCACTGTCAAAACAATGCCATTGCCATCTAATGGCAACACAGCTTGCTGCAGATTAATTTTGCGGCATTTCATAAATGATTAATGTCTTATGACTATGGTGACGCTATGAGTAGTTTTATATGTGCATACATTTGAAACTGCTGCAGGCATTACATTCACCCCTCTCTGCCTCTTTGCTTGGACATGGAGTAAGTAAGGATAAATTAAATTGCTTGTTTTTGAAGTAGTAACAGTTCTGAAGTGTAAAGAAATGATATTAAACAATACAGTGTAATTTTTTTTTTCTCCGAATGTAGAGATTCAACAACGAATTTATTTATTTATTCCTACCTATCTCTGCAATTAGTGTACGTGAGTATTTCATTGGAATTGTTGCAATCGAAACCGAGCTTAATAATTTCATGCGGTCGTTTTCAGTCCTCCTCGTGCTTTAAAAATTGCTCATTTCCAAGCGTTATTTTAGGTTGCCTGCAAAGTTGTCAGATGAAACACAACCACTGCGACGAAAGGCCATTCCTTGGAGCAGGTAGACGCCAACTGCGGCGGGAAACTGTCGTGGCCAGGAAGATATTCACTGTGTGTGGAAGTTAAGTGAGGATCCGAAGCTGACTTGCCAGCACACGTTGCAGCATTCACTCGCCAACGGCAACGGGGTAAGAAAAGGGTGCAAATACGCCGGTTCTCGTCCGATCACCGACGTTGGGCTTGGATGGGTGGCCGCCTCGCCTGGGAGCACAGGGCGCTGTTGGCTAGAATCTATGTTTCTCGTTTTCGGTGCAGCTCGTCATGTTACTTCCTTCGATTCACATCCCCACAAGCTCCTCAAGTGCCGCAAGTCTGCAAGTCCCGAGACGCTACGCTAGACGCTTGCTTCCGGCCCCTCATGTACCATGCCACAGGCACCAAAGCGTTCGGCTGGCCGATGGCCCCTGTACGCCCGCTCGCGCCACAGCAGTCACTGTGCTTGCAGGGAATGCCGCGCCGCCGAATAACGTTTGGCGCGCAATCCGTTTATGGACAGAGAATGCTAAAAGGGGCCGTTCGACCGTTAATACGGAAATCGTAGCCAAGTTAGGTGGCCTGAGCCATCTCGCGGCTTCCGCTGTTATTACGAGCGCGCGTGCCACGCGGTTGAAGAGCAGTGCGCTGGCTCTAGCTTTCGACGCCGTTTCCTAGTGTATTTTGTCGCTTCTAGTGGAGGCATCATCGGTTACGAGAAGCTGGTAAATCACTCACAGTACAGTAGTTATCGTCCAACACGAGGAGATGCTTTGATTGTAATGGAGATTAGCACCGGGACAGCGCGAACGCAGTCCCGACTACCAAAAATTATGCGCCCGAGTTACTCGCATTTGGAGTAATCGCGGGGGTCAGCTCGACCGAAGTGCAATGGACAAGCCTCACCCCGGAGGAACCGCCTTCATGATCACGGTATCCTCTACGCCAGGTAAGTATGCTTCTCCTCGGCCTCAGGCGAATATTTGTAATGCGTCGCGCTATCGTAGTGGAACGAGAACTCTTGACGTTGTCGCATTCGGCGAAGAGCATGGTGCCGTGAATGTACTTGCTTCCTTAGAAACGCGCTGTTGGCCGTCGTGTTAGCAAGCAGACAGGCACAATAACGGCCTTCTGCAGAAAGCGATGCAGTTTTCGTGCGGAAGACATCGCCACTCGCGGCGCCGGCCGTTGCTGGGGTTAAGTTACTGCACCCTCCGGGAGATGGCGGGCCATGTCGGGGTTACCGCCTTCGAGCCACCCTCTCCGCCTGAAAGTCGCCCTCTTTCTCGGCCGGTGTCAAAACGGCAAATGAGATTTGCTGAATGACTGTATCTTCCAGCCACAGTGCAAGCCACAAAATCAATTATTTCTCTTACCTTTGCTCCCTCCGTGGGAGCCCATAGTGCTAGGAAATACGGCAGCATTGTCAATCGCCCTTGTCTGTCGCTGAGCAACCGAAGGACCAAGCTCAGACTATCAGATGTTCTAAGGAAGCTGTATGCACTCGTGGGTGTTGTACACGAGGGACAAACATCACGTCATCAGGCAATAATCAGCAAAAACTGCAACTTACCCCATTGGACGCTGATGGAACAGAAGACACGTGAAGGTAAGGTAACACTTCTTTTTTCTGTTCATCTCGAGCACGATCTGGAAAGCTCGGACGAAATTTGTGTTCTCTTTAATTCAGAATGTGGAGATATTTCCTTCACGCATATGAAAGTATAATGCTTCATTATTTAAGCTAGATGGAAAAGTTTAGGGGAAGTAATTAATTCGTTTAGGCTGCACCACTACTAGGTAGCACTGTCAAAACAATGCCATTGCCATCTAATGGCAACACAGCTTGCTGCAGATTAATTTTGCGGCATTTCATAAATGATTAATGTCTTATGACTATGGTGACGCTATGAGTAGTTTTATATGTGCATACATTTGAAACTGCTGCAGGCATTACATTCACCCCTCTCTGCCTCTTTGCTTGGACATGGAGTAAGTAAGGATAAATTAAATTGCTTGTTTTTGAAGTAGTAACAGTTCTGAAGTGTAAAGAAATGATATTAAACAATACAGTGTAATTTTTTTTTTCTCCGAATGTAGAGATTCAACAACGAATTTATTTATTTATTCCTACCTATCTCTGCAATTAGTGTACGTGAGTATTTCATTGGAATTGTTGCAATCGAAACCGAGCTTAATAATTTCATGCGGTCGTTTTCAGTCCTCCTCGTGCTTTAAAAATTGCTCATTTCCAAGCGTTATTTTAGGTTGCCTGCAAAGTTGTCAGATGAAACACAACCACTGCGACGAAAGGCCATTCCTTGGAGCAGGTAGACGCCAACTGCGGCGGGAAACTGTCGTGGCCAGGAAGATATTCACTGTGTGTGGAAGTTAAGTGAGGATCCGAAGCTGACTTGCCAGCACACGTTGCAGCATTCACTCGCCAACGGCAACGGGGTAAGAAAAGGGTGCAAATACGCCGGTTCTCGTCCGATCACCGACGTTGGGCTTGGATGGGTGGCCGCCTCGCCTGGGAGCACAGGGCGCTGTTGGCTAGAATCTATGTTTCTCGTTTTCGGTGCAGCTCGTCATGTTACTTCCTTCGATTCACATCCCCACAAGCTCCTCAAGTGCCGCAAGTCTGCAAGTCCCGAGACGCTACGCTAGACGCTTGCTTCCGGCCCCTCATGTACCATGCCACAGGCACCAAAGCGTTCGGCTGGCCGATGGCCCCTGTACGCCCGCTCGCGCCACAGCAGTCACTGTGCTTGCAGGGAATGCCGCGCCGCCGAATAACGTTTGGCGCGCAATCCGTTTATGGACAGAGAATGCTAAAAGGGGCCGTTCGACCGTTAATACGGAAATCGTAGCCAAGTTAGGTGGCCTGAGCCATCTCGCGGCTTCCGCTGTTATTACGAGCGCGCGTGCCACGCGGTTGAAGAGCAGTGCGCTGGCTCTAGCTTTCGACGCCGTTTCCTAGTGTATTTTGTCGCTTCTAGTGGAGGCATCATCGGTTACGAGAAGCTGGTAAATCACTCACAGTACAGTAGTTATCGTCCAACACGAGGAGATGCTTTGATTGTAATGGAGATTAGCACCGGGACAGCGCGAACGCAGTCCCGACTACCAAAAATTATGCGCCCGAGTTACTCGCATTTGGAGTAATCGCGGGGGGTCAGCTCGACCGAAGTGCAATGGACAAGCCTCACCCCGGAGAAACCGCCTTCATGATCACGGTATCCTCTACGCCAGGTAAGTATGCTTCTCCTCGGCCTCAGGCGAATATTTGTAATGCGTCGCGCTATCGTAGTGGAACGAGAACTCTTGACGTTGTCGCATTCGGCGAAGAGCATGGTGCCGTGAATGTACTTGCTTCCTTAGAAACGCGCTGTTGGCCGTCGTGTTAGCAAGCAGACAGGCACAATAACGGCCTTCTGCAGAAAGCGATGCAGTTTTCGTGCGGAAGACATCGCGACTCGCGGCGCCGGCCGTTGCTGGGGTTAAGTTACTGCACCCTCCGGGAGATGGCGGGCCATGTCGGGGTTACCGCCTTCGAGCCACCCTCTCCGCCTGAAAGTCGCCCTCTTTCTCGGCCGGTGTCAAAACGGCAAATGAGATTTGCTGAATGACTGTATCTTCCAGCCACAGTGCAAGCCACAAAATCAATTATTTCTCTTACCTTTGCTCCCTCCGTGGGAGCCCATAGTGCTAGGAAATACGGCAGCATTGTCAATCGCCCTTGTCTGTCGCTGAGCAACCGAAGGACCAAGCTCAGACTATCAGATGTTCTAAGGAAGCTGTATGCACTCGTGGGTGTTGTACACGAGGGACAAACATCACGTCATCAGGCAATAATCAGCAAAAACTGCAACTTACCCCATTGGACGCTGATGGAACAGAAGACACGTGAAGGTAAGGTAACACTTCTTTTTTCTGTTCATCTCGAGCACGATCTGGAAAGCTCGGACGAAATTTGTGTTCTCTTTAATTCAGAATGTGGAGATATTTCCTTCACGCATATGAAAGTATAATGCTTCATTATTTAAGCTAGATGGAAAAGTTTAGGGGAAGTAATTAATTCGTTTAGGCTGCACCACTACTAGGTAGCACTGTCAAAACAATGCCATTGCCATCTAATGGCAACACAGCTTGCTGCAGATTAATTTTGCGGCATTTCATAAATGATTAATGTCTTATGACTATGGTGACGCTATGAGTAGTTTTATATGTGCATACATTTGAAACTGCTGCAGGCATTACATTCACCCCTCTCTGCCTCTTTGCTTGGACATGGAGTAAGTAAGGATAAATTAAATTGCTTGTTTTTGAAGTAGTAACAGTTCTGAAGTGTAAAGAAATGATATTAAACAATACAGTGTAATTTTTTTTTTCTCCGAATGTAGAGATTCAACAACGAATTTATTTATTTATTCCTACCTATCTCTGCAATTAGTGTACGTGAGTATTTCATTGGAATTGTTGCAATCGAAACCGAGCTTAATAATTTCATGCGGTCGTTTTCAGTCCTCCTCGTGCTTTAAAAATTGCTCATTTCCAAGCGTTATTTTAGGTTGCCTGCAAAGTTGTCAGATGAAACACAACCACTGCGACGAAAGGCCATTCCTTGGAGCAGGTAGACGCCAACTGCGGCGGGAAACTGTCGTGGCCAGGAAGATATTCACTGTGTGTGGAAGTTAAGTGAGGATCCGAAGCTGACTTGCCAGCACACGTTGCAGCATTCACTCGCCAACGGCAACGGGGTAAGAAAAGGGTGCAAATACGCCGGTTCTCGTCCGATCACCGACGTTGGGCTTGGATGGGTGGCCGCCTCGCCTGGGAGCACAGGGCGCTGTTGGCTAGAATCTATGTTTCTCGTTTTCGGTGCAGCTCGTCATGTTACTTCCTTCGATTCACATCCCCACAAGCTCCTCAAGTGCCGCAAGTCTGCAAGTCCCGAGACGCTACGCTAGACGCTTGCTTCCGGCCCCTCATGTACCATGCCACAGGCACCAAAGCGTTCGGCTGGCCGATGGCCCCTGTACGCCCGCTCGCGCCACAGCAGTCACTGTGCTTGCAGGGAATGCCGCGCCGCCGAATAACGTTTGGCGCGCAATCCGTTTATGGACAGAGAATGCTAAAAGGGGCCGTTCGACCGTTAATACGGAAATCGTAGCCAAGTTAGGTGGCCTGAGCCATCTCGCGGCTTCCGCTGTTATTACGAGCGCGCGTGCCACGCGGTTGAAGAGCAGTGCGCTGGCTCTAGCTTTCGACGCCGTTTCCTAGTGTATTTTGTCGCTTCTAGTGGAGGCATCATCGGTTACGAGAAGCTGGTAAATCACTCACAGTACAGTAGTTATCGTCCAACACGAGGAGATGCTTTGATTGTAATGGAGATTAGCACCGGGACAGCGCGAACGCAGTCCCGACTACCAAAAATTATGCGCCCGAGTTACTCGCATTTGGAGTAATCGCGGGGGTCAGCTCGACCGAAGTGCAATGGACAAGCCTCACCCCGGAGGAACCGCCTTCATGATCACGGTATCCTCTACGCCAGGTAAGTATGCTTCTCCTCGGCCTCAGGCGAATATTTGTAATGCGTCGCGCTATCGTAGTGGAACGAGAACTCTTGACGTTGTCGCATTCGGCGAAGAGCATGGTGCCGTGAATGTACTTGCTTCCTTAGAAACGCGCTGTTGGCCGTCGTGTTAGCAAGCAGACAGGCACAATAACGGCCTTCTGCAGAAAGCGATGCAGTTTTCGTGCGGAAGACATCGCGACTCGCGGCGCCGGCCGTTGCTGGGGTTAAGTTACTGCACCCTCCGGGAGATGGCGGGCCATGTCGGGGTTACCGCCTTCGAGCCACCCTCTCCGCCTGAAAGTCGCCCTCTTTCTCGGCCGGTGTCAAAACGGCAAATGAGATTTGCTGAATGACTGTATCTTCCAGCCACAGTGCAAGCCACAAAATCAATTATTTCTCTTACCTTTGCTCCCTCCGTGGGAGCCCATAGTGCTAGGAAATACGGCAGCATTGTCAATCGCCCTTGTCTGTCGCTGAGCAACCGAAGGACCAAGCTCAGACTATCAGATGTTCTAAGGAAGCTGTATGCACTCGTGGGTGTTGTACACGAGGGACAAACATCACGTCATCAGGCAATAATCAGCAAAAACTGCAACTTACCCCATTGGACGCTGATGGAACAGAAGACACGTGAAGGTAAGGTAACACTTCTTTTTTCTGTTCATCTCGAGCACGATCTGGAAAGCTCGGACGAAATTTGTGTTCTCTTTAATTCAGAATGTGGAGATATTTCCTTCACGCATATGAAAGTATAATGCTTCATTATTTAAGCTAGATGGAAAAGTTTAGGGGAAGTAATTAATTCGTTTAGGCTGCACCACTACTAGGTAGCACTGTCAAAACAATGCCATTGCCATCTAATGGCAACACAGCTTGCTGCAGATTAATTTTGCGGCATTTCATAAATGATTAATGTCTTATGACTATGGTGACGCTATGAGTAGTTTTATATGTGCATACATTTGAAACTGCTGCAGGCATTACATTCACCCCTCTCTGCCTCTTTGCTTGGACATGGAGTAAGTAAGGATAAATTAAATTGCTTGTTTTTGAAGTAGTAACAGTTCTGAAGTGTAAAGAAATGATATTAAACAATACAGTGTAATTTTTTTTTTCTCCGAATGTAGAGATTCAACAACGAATTTATTTATTTATTCCTACCTATCTCTGCAATTAGTGTACGTGAGTATTTCATTGGAATTGTTGCAATCGAAACCGAGCTTAATAATTTCATGCGGTCGTTTTCAGTCCTCCTCGTGCTTTAAAAATTGCTCATTTCCAAGCGTTATTTTAGGTTGCCTGCAAAGTTGTCAGATGAAACACAACCACTGCGACGAAAGGCCATTCCTTGGAGCAGGTAGACGCCAACTGCGGCGGGAAACTGTCGTGGCCAGGAAGATATTCACTGTGTGTGGAAGTTAAGTGAGGATCCGAAGCTGACTTGCCAGCACACGTTGCAGCATTCACTCGCCAACGGCAACGGGGTAAGAAAAGGGTGCAAATACGCCGGTTCTCGTCCGATCACCGACGTTGGGCTTGGATGGGTGGCCGCCTCGCCTGGGAGCACAGGGCGCTGTTGGCTAGAATCTATGTTTCTCGTTTTCGGTGCAGCTCGTCATGTTACTTCCTTCGATTCACATCCCCACAAGCTCCTCAAGTGCCGCAAGTCTGCAAGTCCCGAGACGCTACGCTAGACGCTTGCTTCCGGCCCCTCATGTACCATGCCACAGGCACCAAAGCGTTCGGCTGGCCGATGGCCCCTGTACGCCCGCTCGCGCCACAGCAGTCACTGTGCTTGCAGGGAATGCCGCGCCGCCGAATAACGTTTGGCGCGCAATCCGTTTATGGACAGAGAATGCTAAAAGGGGCCGTTCGACCGTTAATACGGAAATCGTAGCCAAGTTAGGTGGCCTGAGCCATCTCGCGGCTTCCGCTGTTATTACGAGCGCGCGTGCCACGCGGTTGAAGAGCAGTGCGCTGGCTCTAGCTTTCGACGCCGTTTCCTAGTGTATTTTGTCGCTTCTAGTGGAGGCATCATCGGTTACGAGAAGCTGGTAAATCACTCACAGTACAGTAGTTATCGTCCAACACGAGGAGATGCTTTGATTGTAATGGAGATTAGCACCGGGACAGCGCGAACGCAGTCCCGACTACCAAAAATTATGCGCCCGAGTTACTCGCATTTGGAGTAATCGCGGGGGTCAGCTCGACCGAAGTGCAATGGACAAGCCTCACCCCGGAGGAACCGCCTTCATGATCACGGTATCCTCTACGCCAGGTAAGTATGCTTCTCCTCGGCCTCAGGCGAATATTTGTAATGCGTCGCGCTATCGTAGTGGAACGAGAACTCTTGACGTTGTCGCATTCGGCGAAGAGCATGGTGCCGTGAATGTACTTGCTTCCTTAGAAACGCGCTGTTGGCCGTCGTGTTAGCAAGCAGACAGGCACAATAACGGCCTTCTGCAGAAAGCGATGCAGTTTTCGTGCGGAAGACATCGCGACTCGCGGCGCCGGCCGTTGCTGGGGTTAAGTTACTGCACCCTCCGGGAGATGGCGGGCCATGTCGGGGTTACCGCCTTCGAGCCACCCTCTCCGCCTGAAAGTCGCCCTCTTTCTCGGCCGGTGTCAAAACGGCAAATGAGATTTGCTGAATGACTGTATCTTCCAGCCACAGTGCAAGCCACAAAATCAATTATTTCTCTTACCTTTGCTCCCTCCGTGGGAGCCCATAGTGCTAGGAAATACGGCAGCATTGTCAATCGCCCTTGTCTGTCGCTGAGCAACCGAAGGACCAAGCTCAGACTATCAGATGTTCTAAGGAAGCTGTATGCACTCGTGGGTGTTGTACACGAGGGACAAACATCACGTCATCAGGCAATAATCAGCAAAAACTGCAACTTACCCCATTGGACGCTGATGGAACAGAAGACACGTGAAGGTAAGGTAACACTTCTTTTTTCTGTTCATCTCGAGCACGATCTGGAAAGCTCGGACGAAATTTGTGTTCTCTTTAATTCAGAATGTGGAGATATTTCCTTCACGCATATGAAAGTATAATGCTTCATTATTTAAGCTAGATGGAAAAGTTTAGGGGAAGTAATTAATTCGTTTAGGCTGCACCACTACTAGGTAGCACTGTCAAAACAATGCCATTGCCATCTAATGGCAACACAGCTTGCTGCAGATTAATTTTGCGGCATTTCATAAATGATTAATGTCTTATGACTATGGTGACGCTATGAGTAGTTTTATATGTGCATACATTTGAAACTGCTGCAGGCATTACATTCACCCCTCTCTGCCTCTTTGCTTGGACATGGAGTAAGTAAGGATAAATTAAATTGCTTGTTTTTGAAGTAGTAACAGTTCTGAAGTGTAAAGAAATGATATTAAACAATACAGTGTAATTTTTTTTTTCTCCGAATGTAGAGATTCAACAACGAATTTATTTATTTATTCCTACCTATCTCTGCAATTAGTGTACGTGAGTATTTCATTGGAATTGTTGCAATCGAAACCGAGCTTAATAATTTCATGCGGTCGTTTTCAGTCCTCCTCGTGCTTTAAAAATTGCTCATTTCCAAGCGTTATTTTAGGTTGCCTGCAAAGTTGTCAGATGAAACACAACCACTGCGACGAAAGGCCATTCCTTGGAGCAGGTAGACGCCAACTGCGGCGGGAAACTGTCGTGGCCAGGAAGATATTCACTGTGTGTGGAAGTTAAGTGAGGATCCGAAGCTGACTTGCCAGCACACGTTGCAGCATTCACTCGCCAACGGCAACGGGGTAAGAAAAGGGTGCAAATACGCCGGTTCTCGTCCGATCACCGACGTTGGGCTTGGATGGGTGGCCGCCTCGCCTGGGAGCACAGGGCGCTGTTGGCTAGAATCTATGTTTCTCGTTTTCGGTGCAGCTCGTCATGTTACTTCCTTCGATTCACATCCCCACAAGCTCCTCAAGTGCCGCAAGTCTGCAAGTCCCGAGACGCTACGCTAGACGCTTGCTTCCGGCCCCTCATGTACCATGCCACAGGCACCAAAGCGTTCGGCTGGCCGATGGCCCCTGTACGCCCGCTCGCGCCACAGCAGTCACTGTGCTTGCAGGGAATGCCGCGCCGCCGAATAACGTTTGGCGCGCAATCCGTTTATGGACAGAGAATGCTAAAAGGGGCCGTTCGACCGTTAATACGGAAATCGTAGCCAAGTTAGGTGGCCTGAGCCATCTCGCGGCTTCCGCTGTTATTACGAGCGCGCGTGCCACGCGGTTGAAGAGCAGTGCGCTGGCTCTAGCTTTCGACGCCGTTTCCTAGTGTATTTTGTCGCTTCTAGTGGAGGCATCATCGGTTACGAGAAGCTGGTAAATCACTCACAGTACAGTAGTTATCGTCCAACACGAGGAGATGCTTTGATTGTAATGGAGATTAGCACCGGGACAGCGCGAACGCAGTCCCGACTACCAAAAATTATGCGCCCGAGTTACTCGCATTTGGAGTAATCGCGGGGGTCAGCTCGACCGAAGTGCAATGGACAAGCCTCACCCCGGAGGAACCGCCTTCATGATCACGGTATCCTCTACGCCAGGTAAGTATGCTTCTCCTCGGCCTCAGGCGAATATTTGTAATGCGTCGCGCTATCGTAGTGGAACGAGAACTCTTGACGTTGTCGCATTCGGCGAAGAGCATGGTGCCGTGAATGTACTTGCTTCCTTAGAAACGCGCTGTTGGCCGTCGTGTTAGCAAGCAGACAGGCACAATAACGGCCTTCTGCAGAAAGCGATGCAGTTTTCGTGCGGAAGACATCGCGACTCGCGGCGCCGGCCGTTGCTGGGGTTAAGTTACTGCACCCTCCGGGAGATGGCGGGCCATGTCGGGGTTACCGCCTTCGAGCCACCCTCTCCGCCTGAAAGTCGCCCTCTTTCTCGGCCGGTGTCAAAACGGCAAATGAGATTTGCTGAATGACTGTATCTTCCAGCCACAGTGCAAGCCACAAAATCAATTATTTCTCTTACCTTTGCTCCCTCCGTGGGAGCCCATAGTGCTAGGAAATACGGCAGCATTGTCAATCGCCCTTGTCTGTCGCTGAGCAACCGAAGGACCAAGCTCAGACTATCAGATGTTCTAAGGAAGCTGTATGCACTCGTGGGTGTTGTACACGAGGGACAAACATCACGTCATCAGGCAATAATCAGCAAAAACTGCAACTTACCCCATTGGACGCTGATGGAACAGAAGACACGTGAAGGTAAGGTAACACTTCTTTTTTCTGTTCATCTCGAGCACGATCTGGAAAGCTCGGACGAAATTTGTGTTCTCTTTAATTCAGAATGTGGAGATATTTCCTTCACGCATATGAAAGTATAATGCTTCATTATTTAAGCTAGATGGAAAAGTTTAGGGGAAGTAATTAATTCGTTTAGGCTGCACCACTACTAGGTAGCACTGTCAAAACAATGCCATTGCCATCTAATGGCAACACAGCTTGCTGCAGATTAATTTTGCGGCATTTCATAAATGATTAATGTCTTATGACTATGGTGACGCTATGAGTAGTTTTATATGTGCATACATTTGAAACTGCTGCAGGCATTACATTCACCCCTCTCTGCCTCTTTGCTTGGACATGGAGTAAGTAAGGATAAATTAAATTGCTTGTTTTTGAAGTAGTAACAGTTCTGAAGTGTAAAGAAATGATATTAAACAATACAGTGTAATTTTTTTTTTCTCCGAATGTAGAGATTCAACAACGAATTTATTTATTTATTCCTACCTATCTCTGCAATTAGTGTACGTGAGTATTTCATTGGAATTGTTGCAATCGAAACCGAGCTTAATAATTTCATGCGGTCGTTTTCAGTCCTCCTCGTGCTTTAAAAATTGCTCATTTCCAAGCGTTATTTTAGGTTGCCTGCAAAGTTGTCAGATGAAACACAACCACTGCGACGAAAGGCCATTCCTTGGAGCAGGTAGACGCCAACTGCGGCGGGAAACTGTCGTGGCCAGGAAGATATTCACTGTGTGTGGAAGTTAAGTGAGGATCCGAAGCTGACTTGCCAGCACACGTTGCAGCATTCACTCGCCAACGGCAACGGGGTAAGAAAAGGGTGCAAATACGCCGGTTCTCGTCCGATCACCGACGTTGGGCTTGGATGGGTGGCCGCCTCGCCTGGGAGCACAGGGCGCTGTTGGCTAGAATCTATGTTTCTCGTTTTCGGTGCAGCTCGTCATGTTACTTCCTTCGATTCACATCCCCACAAGCTCCTCAAGTGCCGCAAGTCTGCAAGTCCCGAGACGCTACGCTAGACGCTTGCTTCCGGCCCCTCATGTACCATGCCACAGGCACCAAAGCGTTCGGCTGGCCGATGGCCCCTGTACGCCCGCTCGCGCCACAGCAGTCACTGTGCTTGCAGGGAATGCCGCGCCGCCGAATAACGTTTGGCGCGCAATCCGTTTATGGACAGAGAATGCTAAAAGGGGCCGTTCGACCGTTAATACGGAAATCGTAGCCAAGTTAGGTGGCCTGAGCCATCTCGCGGCTTCCGCTGTTATTACGAGCGCGCGTGCCACGCGGTTGAAGAGCAGTGCGCTGGCTCTAGCTTTCGACGCCGTTTCCTAGTGTATTTTGTCGCTTCTAGTGGAGGCATCATCGGTTACGAGAAGCTGGTAAATCACTCACAGTACAGTAGTTATCGTCCAACACGAGGAGATGCTTTGATTGTAATGGAGATTAGCACCGGGACAGCGCGAACGCAGTCCCGACTACCAAAAATTATGCGCCCGAGTTACTCGCATTTGGAGTAATCGCGGGGGTCAGCTCGACCGAAGTGCAATGGACAAGCCTCACCCCGGAGGAACCGCCTTCATGATCACGGTATCCTCTACGCCAGGTAAGTATGCTTCTCCTCGGCCTCAGGCGAATATTTGTAATGCGTCGCGCTATCGTAGTGGAACGAGAACTCTTGACGTTGTCGCATTCGGCGAAGAGCATGGTGCCGTGAATGTACTTGCTTCCTTAGAAACGCGCTGTTGGCCGTCGTGTTAGCAAGCAGACAGGCACAATAACGGCCTTCTGCAGAAAGCGATGCAGTTTTCGTGCGGAAGACATCGCGACTCGCGGCGCCGGCCGTTGCTGGGGTTAAGTTACTGCACCCTCCGGGAGATGGCGGGCCATGTCGGGGTTACCGCCTTCGAGCCACCCTCTCCGCCTGAAAGTCGCCCTCTTTCTCGGCCGGTGTCAAAACGGCAAATGAGATTTGCTGAATGACTGTATCTTCCAGCCACAGTGCAAGCCACAAAATCAATTATTTCTCTTACCTTTGCTCCCTCCGTGGGAGCCCATAGTGCTAGGAAATACGGCAGCATTGTCAATCGCCCTTGTCTGTCGCTGAGCAACCGAAGGACCAAGCTCAGACTATCAGATGTTCTAAGGAAGCTGTATGCACTCGTGGGTGTTGTACACGAGGGACAAACATCACGTCATCAGGCAATAATCAGCAAAAACTGCAACTTACCCCATTGGACGCTGATGGAACAGAAGACACGTGAAGGTAAGGTAACACTTCTTTTTTCTGTTCATCTCGAGCACGATCTGGAAAGCTCGGACGAAATTTGTGTTCTCTTTAATTCAGAATGTGGAGATATTTCCTTCACGCATATGAAAGTATAATGCTTCATTATTTAAGCTAGATGGAAAAGTTTAGGGGAAGTAATTAATTCGTTTAGGCTGCACCACTACTAGGTAGCACTGTCAAAACAATGCCATTGCCATCTAATGGCAACACAGCTTGCTGCAGATTAATTTTGCGGCATTTCATAAATGATTAATGTCTTATGACTATGGTGACGCTATGAGTAGTTTTATATGTGCATACATTTGAAACTGCTGCAGGCATTACATTCACCCCTCTCTGCCTCTTTGCTTGGACATGGAGTAAGTAAGGATAAATTAAATTGCTTGTTTTTGAAGTAGTAACAGTTCTGAAGTGTAAAGAAATGATATTAAACAATACAGTGTAATTTTTTTTTTCTCCGAATGTAGAGATTCAACAACGAATTTATTTATTTATTCCTACCTATCTCTGCAATTAGTGTACGTGAGTATTTCATTGGAATTGTTGCAATCGAAACCGAGCTTAATAATTTCATGCGGTCGTTTTCAGTCCTCCTCGTGCTTTAAAAATTGCTCATTTCCAAGCGTTATTTTAGGTTGCCTGCAAAGTTGTCAGATGAAACACAACCACTGCGACGAAAGGCCATTCCTTGGAGCAGGTAGACGCCAACTGCGGCGGGAAACTGTCGTGGCCAGGAAGATATTCACTGTGTGTGGAAGTTAAGTGAGGATCCGAAGCTGACTTGCCAGCACACGTTGCAGCATTCACTCGCCAACGGCAACGGGGTAAGAAAAGGGTGCAAATACGCCGGTTCTCGTCCGATCACCGACGTTGGGCTTGGATGGGTGGCCGCCTCGCCTGGGAGCACAGGGCGCTGTTGGCTAGAATCTATGTTTCTCGTTTTCGGTGCAGCTCGTCATGTTACTTCCTTCGATTCACATCCCCACAAGCTCCTCAAGTGCCGCAAGTCTGCAAGTCCCGAGACGCTACGCTAGACGCTTGCTTCCGGCCCCTCATGTACCATGCCACAGGCACCAAAGCGTTCGGCTGGCCGATGGCCCCTGTACGCCCGCTCGCGCCACAGCAGTCACTGTGCTTGCAGGGAATGCCGCGCCGCCGAATAACGTTTGGCGCGCAATCCGTTTATGGACAGAGAATGCTAAAAGGGGCCGTTCGACCGTTAATACGGAAATCGTAGCCAAGTTAGGTGGCCTGAGCCATCTCGCGGCTTCCGCTGTTATTACGAGCGCGCGTGCCACGCGGTTGAAGAGCAGTGCGCTGGCTCTAGCTTTCGACGCCGTTTCCTAGTGTATTTTGTCGCTTCTAGTGGAGGCATCATCGGTTACGAGAAGCTGGTAAATCACTCACAGTACAGTAGTTATCGTCCAACACGAGGAGATGCTTTGATTGTAATGGAGATTAGCACCGGGACAGCGCGAACGCAGTCCCGACTACCAAAAATTATGCGCCCGAGTTACTCGCATTTGGAGTAATCGCGGGGGTCAGCTCGACCGAAGTGCAATGGACAAGCCTCACCCCGGAGGAACCGCCTTCATGATCACGGTATCCTCTACGCCAGGTAAGTATGCTTCTCCTCGGCCTCAGGCGAATATTTGTAATGCGTCGCGCTATCGTAGTGGAACGAGAACTCTTGACGTTGTCGCATTCGGCGAAGAGCATGGTGCCGTGAATGTACTTGCTTCCTTAGAAACGCGCTGTTGGCCGTCGTGTTAGCAAGCAGACAGGCACAATAACGGCCTTCTGCAGAAAGCGATGCAGTTTTCGTGCGGAAGACATCGCGACTCGCGGCGCCGGCCGTTGCTGGGGTTAAGTTACTGCACCCTCCGGGAGATGGCGGGCCATGTCGGGGTTACCGCCTTCGAGCCACCCTCTCCGCCTGAAAGTCGCCCTCTTTCTCGGCCGGTGTCAAAACGGCAAATGAGATTTGCTGAATGACTGTATCTTCCAGCCACAGTGCAAGCCACAAAATCAATTATTTCTCTTACCTTTGCTCCCTCCGTGGGAGCCCATAGTGCTAGGAAATACGGCAGCATTGTCAATCGCCCTTGTCTGTCGCTGAGCAACCGAAGGACCAAGCTCAGACTATCAGATGTTCTAAGGAAGCTGTATGCACTCGTGGGTGTTGTACACGAGGGACAAACATCACGTCATCAGGCAATAATCAGCAAAAACTGCAACTTACCCCATTGGACGCTGATGGAACAGAAGACACGTGAAGGTAAGGTAACACTTCTTTTTTCTGTTCATCTCGAGCACGATCTGGAAAGCTCGGACGAAATTTGTGTTCTCTTTAATTCAGAATGTGGAGATATTTCCTTCACGCATATGAAAGTATAATGCTTCATTATTTAAGCTAGATGGAAAAGTTTAGGGGAAGTAATTAATTCGTTTAGGCTGCACCACTACTAGGTAGCACTGTCAAAACAATGCCATTGCCATCTAATGGCAACACAGCTTGCTGCAGATTAATTTTGCGGCATTTCATAAATGATTAATGTCTTATGACTATGGTGACGCTATGAGTAGTTTTATATGTGCATACATTTGAAACTGCTGCAGGCATTACATTCACCCCTCTCTGCCTCTTTGCTTGGACATGGAGTAAGTAAGGATAAATTAAATTGCTTGTTTTTGAAGTAGTAACAGTTCTGAAGTGTAAAGAAATGATATTAAACAATACAGTGTAATTTTTTTTTTCTCCGAATGTAGAGATTCAACAACGAATTTATTTATTTATTCCTACCTATCTCTGCAATTAGTGTACGTGAGTATTTCATTGGAATTGTTGCAATCGAAACCGAGCTTAATAATTTCATGCGGTCGTTTTCAGTCCTCCTCGTGCTTTAAAAATTGCTCATTTCCAAGCGTTATTTTAGGTTGCCTGCAAAGTTGTCAGATGAAACACAACCACTGCGACGAAAGGCCATTCCTTGGAGCAGGTAGACGCCAACTGCGGCGGGAAACTGTCGTGGCCAGGAAGATATTCACTGTGTGTGGAAGTTAAGTGAGGATCCGAAGCTGACTTGCCAGCACACGTTGCAGCATTCACTCGCCAACGGCAACGGGGTAAGAAAAGGGTGCAAATACGCCGGTTCTCGTCCGATCACCGACGTTGGGCTTGGATGGGTGGCCGCCTCGCCTGGGAGCACAGGGCGCTGTTGGCTAGAATCTATGTTTCTCGTTTTCGGTGCAGCTCGTCATGTTACTTCCTTCGATTCACATCCCCACAAGCTCCTCAAGTGCCGCAAGTCTGCAAGTCCCGAGACGCTACGCTAGACGCTTGCTTCCGGCCCCTCATGTACCATGCCACAGGCACCAAAGCGTTCGGCTGGCCGATGGCCCCTGTACGCCCGCTCGCGCCACAGCAGTCACTGTGCTTGCAGGGAATGCCGCGCCGCCGAATAACGTTTGGCGCGCAATCCGTTTATGGACAGAGAATGCTAAAAGGGGCCGTTCGACCGTTAATACGGAAATCGTAGCCAAGTTAGGTGGCCTGAGCCATCTCGCGGCTTCCGCTGTTATTACGAGCGCGCGTGCCACGCGGTTGAAGAGCAGTGCGCTGGCTCTAGCTTTCGACGCCGTTTCCTAGTGTATTTTGTCGCTTCTAGTGGAGGCATCATCGGTTACGAGAAGCTGGTAAATCACTCACAGTACAGTAGTTATCGTCCAACACGAGGAGATGCTTTGATTGTAATGGAGATTAGCACCGGGACAGCGCGAACGCAGTCCCGACTACCAAAAATTATGCGCCCGAGTTACTCGCATTTGGAGTAATCGCGGGGGTCAGCTCGACCGAAGTGCAATGGACAAGCCTCACCCCGGAGGAACCGCCTTCATGATCACGGTATCCTCTACGCCAGGTAAGTATGCTTCTCCTCGGCCTCAGGCGAATATTTGTAATGCGTCGCGCTATCGTAGTGGAACGAGAACTCTTGACGTTGTCGCATTCGGCGAAGAGCATGGTGCCGTGAATGTACTTGCTTCCTTAGAAACGCGCTGTTGGCCGTCGTGTTAGCAAGCAGACAGGCACAATAACGGCCTTCTGCAGAAAGCAATGCAGTTTTCGTGCGGAAGACATCGCGACTCGCGGCGCCGGCCGTTGCTGGGGTTAAGTTACTGCACCCTCCGGGAGATGGCGGGCCATGTCGGGGTTACCGCCTTCGAGCCACCCTCTCCGCCTGAAAGTCGCCCTCTTTCTCGGCCGGTGTCAAAACGGCAAATGAGATTTGCTGAATGACTGTATCTTCCAGCCACAGTGCAAGCCACAAAATCAATTATTTCTCTTACCTTTGCTCCCTCCGTGGGAGCCCATAGTGCTAGGAAATACGGCAGCATTGTCAATCGCCCTTGTCTGTCGCTGAGCAACCGAAGGACCAAGCTCAGACTATCAGATGTTCTAAGGAAGCTGTATGCACTCGTGGGTGTTGTACACGAGGGACAAACATCAAGTCATCAGGCAATAATCAGCAAAAACTGCAACTTACCCCATTGGACGCTGATGGAACAGAAGACACGTGAAGGTAAGGTAACACTTCTTTTTTCTGTTCATCTCGAGCACGATCTGGAAAGCTCGGACGAAATTTGTGTTCTCTTTAATTCAGAATGTGGAGATATTTCCTTCACGCATATGAAAGTATAATGCTTCATTATTTAAGCTAGATGGAAAAGTTTAGGGGAAGTAATTAATTCGTTTAGGCTGCACCACTACTAGGTAGCACTGTCAAAACAATGCCATTGCCATCTAATGGCAACACAGCTTGCTGCAGATTAATTTTGCGGCATTTCATAAATGATTAATGTCTTATGACTATGGTGACGCTATGAGTAGTTTTATATGTGCATACATTTGAAACTGCTGCAGGCATTACATTCACCCCTCTCTGCCTCTTTGCTTGGACATGGAGTAAGTAAGGATAAATTAAATTGCTTGTTTTTGAAGTAGTAACAGTTCTGAAGTGTAAAGAAATGATATTAAACAATACAGTGTAATTTTTTTTTTCTCCGAATGTAGAGATTCAACAACGAATTTATTTATTTATTCCTACCTATCTCTGCAATTAGTGTACGTGAGTATTTCATTGGAATTGTTGCAATCGAAACCGAGCTTAATAATTTCATGCGGTCGTTTTCAGTCCTCCTCGTGCTTTAAAAATTGCTCATTTCCAAGCGTTATTTTAGGTTGCCTGCAAAGTTGTCAGATGAAACACAACCACTGCGACGAAAGGCCATTCCTTGGAGCAGGTAGACGCCAACTGCGGCGGGAAACTGTCGTGGCCAGGAAGATATTCACTGTGTGTGGAAGTTAAGTGAGGATCCGAAGCTGACTTGCCAGCACACGTTGCAGCATTCACTCGCCAACGGCAACGGGGTAAGAAAAGGGTGCAAATACGCCGGTTCTCGTCCGATCACCGACGTTGGGCTTGGATGGGTGGCCGCCTCGCCTGGGAGCACAGGGCGCTGTTGGCTAGAATCTATGTTTCTCGTTTTCGGTGCAGCTCGTCATGTTACTTCCTTCGATTCACATCCCCACAAGCTCCTCAAGTGCCGCAAGTCTGCAAGTCCCGAGACGCTACGCTAGACGCTTGCTTCCGGCCCCTCATGTACCATGCCACAGGCACCAAAGCGTTCGGCTGGCCGATGGCCCCTGTACGCCCGCTCGCGCCACAGCAGTCACTGTGCTTGCAGGGAATGCCGCGCCGCCGAATAACGTTTGGCGCGCAATCCGTTTATGGACAGAGAATGCTAAAAGGGGCCGTTCGACCGTTAATACGGAAATCGTAGCCAAGTTAGGTGGCCTGAGCCATCTCGCGGCTTCCGCTGTTATTACGAGCGCGCGTGCCACGCGGTTGAAGAGCAGTGCGCTGGCTCTAGCTTTCGACGCCGTTTCCTAGTGTATTTTGTCGCTTCTAGTGGAGGCATCATCGGTTACGAGAAGCTGGTAAATCACTCACAGTACAGTAGTTATCGTCCAACACGAGGAGATGCTTTGATTGTAATGGAGATTAGCACCGGGACAGCGCGAACGCAGTCCCGACTACCAAAAATTATGCGCCCGAGTTACTCGCATTTGGAGTAATCGCGGGGGTCAGCTCGACCGAAGTGCAATGGACAAGCCTCACCCCGGAGGAACCGCCTTCATGATCACGGTATCCTCTACGCCAGGTAAGTATGCTTCTCCTCGGCCTCAGGCGAATATTTGTAATGCGTCGCGCTATCGTAGTGGAACGAGAACTCTTGACGTTGTCGCATTCGGCGAAGAGCATGGTGCCGTGAATGTACTTGCTTCCTTAGAAACGCGCTGTTGGCCGTCGTGTTAGCAAGCAGACAGGCACAATAACGGCCTTCTGCAGAAAGCAATGCAGTTTTCGTGCGGAAGACATCGCGACTCGCGGCGCCGGCCGTTGCTGGGGTTAAGTTACTGCACCCTCCGGGAGATGGCGGGCCATGTCGGGGTTACCGCCTTCGAGCCACCCTCTCCGCCTGAAAGTCGCCCTCTTTCTCGGCCGGTGTCAAAACGGCAAATGAGATTTGCTGAATGACTGTATCTTCCAGCCACAGTGCAAGCCACAAAATCAATTATTTCTCTTACCTTTGCTCCCTCCGTGGGAGCCCATAGTGCTAGGAAATACGGCAGCATTGTCAATCGCCCTTGTCTGTCGCTGAGCAACCGAAGGACCAAGCTCAGACTATCAGATGTTCTAAGGAAGCTGTATGCACTCGTGGGTGTTGTACACGAGGGACAAACATCACGTCATCAGGCAATAATCAGCAAAAACTGCAACTTACCCCATTGGACGCTGATGGAACAGAAGACACGTGAAGGTAAGGTAACACTTCTTTTTTCTGTTCATCTCGAGCACGATCTGGAAAGCTCGGACGAAATTTGTGTTCTCTTTAATTCAGAATGTGGAGATATTTCCTTCACGCATATGAAAGTATAATGCTTCATTATTTAAGCTAGATGGAAAAGTTTAGGGGAAGTAATTAATTCGTTTAGGCTGCACCACTACTAGGTAGCACTGTCAAAACAATGCCATTGCCATCTAATGGCAACACAGCTTGCTGCAGATTAATTTTGCGGCATTTCATAAATGATTAATGTCTTATGACTATGGTGACGCTATGAGTAGTTTTATATGTGCATACATTTGAAACTGCTGCAGGCATTACATTCACCCCTCTCTGCCTCTTTGCTTGGACATGGAGTAAGTAAGGATAAATTAAATTGCTTGTTTTTGAAGTAGTAACAGTTCTGAAGTGTAAAGAAATGATATTAAACAATACAGTGTAATTTTTTTTTTCTCCGAATGTAGAGATTCAACAACGAATTTATTTATTTATTCCTACCTATCTCTGCAATTAGTGTACGTGAGTATTTCATTGGAATTGTTGCAATCGAAACCGAGCTTAATAATTTCATGCGGTCGTTTTCAGTCCTCCTCGTGCTTTAAAAATTGCTCATTTCCAAGCGTTATTTTAGGTTGCCTGCAAAGTTGTCAGATGAAACACAACCACTGCGACGAAAGGCCATTCCTTGGAGCAGGTAGACGCCAACTGCGGCGGGAAACTGTCGTGGCCAGGAAGATATTCACTGTGTGTGGAAGTTAAGTGAGGATCCGAAGCTGACTTGCCAGCACACGTTGCAGCATTCACTCGCCAACGGCAACGGGGTAAGAAAAGGGTGCAAATACGCCGGTTCTCGTCCGATCACCGACGTTGGGCTTGGATGGGTGGCCGCCTCGCCTGGGAGCACAGGGCGCTGTTGGCTAGAATCTATGTTTCTCGTTTTCGGTGCAGCTCGTCATGTTACTTCCTTCGATTCACATCCCCACAAGCTCCTCAAGTGCCGCAAGTCTGCAAGTCCCGAGACGCTACGCTAGACGCTTGCTTCCGGCCCCTCATGTACCATGCCACAGGCACCAAAGCGTTCGGCTGGCCGATGGCCCCTGTACGCCCGCTCGCGCCACAGCAGTCACTGTGCTTGCAGGGAATGCCGCGCCGCCGAATAACGTTTGGCGCGCAATCCGTTTATGGACAGAGAATGCTAAAAGGGGCCGTTCGACCGTTAATACGGAAATCGTAGCCAAGTTAGGTGGCCTGAGCCATCTCGCGGCTTCCGCTGTTATTACGAGC